>NC_088215.1:11851327-11903827 GCF_036934945.1 Oncorhynchus masou masou | reverse complement strand
TACTGAACTAAAGACCAAAGTACCAACTAAAGTACTGCCTCCCTACTGTTCTAAGAACAATCTAAATGAGTGTTTTGTGTTTTTCTCTTTCAGGTTTGCTGTGTTTCGCTGTGTGTTTTGTCCATCGATGAGGTAAGGACAGGGTAAAAGAAGATTTCTGTGTAAGACTCTTTGTTGTCCGATTCCATCGAATGGTTGAACCACAGACTAGACTGTTCACTCCTCTTCTTTCTTAACCACATGGATGTTGTTTTCCCAGTGAGCACAGATTATACCAGGTCCTCCTCTCTGTGACAGGTTTCATATCAGGACATGGTCTCCAAGTTCCAGAACTGAACTCCATGCAATGTAATTGTAGTAAACTTCCCGCATCGAAGTTTTACTTTTCGCTTCATATATTGCATGAGACTGTGTTCTTCCTTATTCTTCTCTCAGAAATATCAGGTCGATTGGCAGCGTTGGTTCTAGTCCAAAGAGAAAGAAAAGGGGTTGACTCATGTACAGTTGAGTTAAAGGCATGAACAACTTTGTTGAGGTAATCCTTCCAGTTCGGTTTCTGTGTTTCTTCCAGTTACCTCAGCATATCTAACAAGGTTCTATTGAAGCATTTCTGCTGGATTTGATTGTGGAAGGTATGGGGTCGTTCTTGAGCGTTGTATCCCACTGTAGCTTTGCAACTTTCTGAACAGTTCATTTTCAAACTCCCTCCCCTGATGGGTAGCCGAATCACAAAATGATGTCATTGAAGATCTTGCGTGCTGCAGTCTTGCTGGACTTGTTCGGGGTAGCTTAAGTCTGGGGAACTTTGTGAAGTGGTCTACCAAAACCAGAATGTATTCAATACCACAACTGCTTCTCCTCAGATTTTTTACTTTTTTAAATTTAACCTTTATTTAACTAGGCAAGTCAGTTAAGAACAAATTCTTATTTAAGATGAAGGTAGTCGATTGAGATCGTCTCAAATGGAACAGAGGATTCGATGCTTTGCAATGGTGTTCTTGTGGTTCTGTTTGGTTTGTTTTGCTTCAGACAGTGGCGGGCTCTTGTCACACACTCTTCCATTTCTTCTCTCATCTTCGGCCAAAAGAAGCGTTCTCTGGCTAGAGAAACCAAACAAGTGGAGTGCCAGAGCTGGTGTTCCAGGGATCGCCTAATAGCACGCCATTTTGCAAGAACTCTCTGCTGCACATTCCTGTTCAGTCAAAAACTCCTCTGACTTGACTCCACCCGACCCCACTTGAAGATAGTTTGTCCCTGGCTGGGCTGCTATAGACACAAAACCATATAGGCCTTGTTAATGAACATTCTGAAGAAGTACGTTCAGATTTAAAAAAAAAAAACGTTTTACTTTTTACTGTCTCTCTCCACACGTCTTCCTCCACATTCAGTGTACAAACAAAGCATGTGACAAGAAACATAGGTGAGATGTGAGATAAACACAAAGAAGCCAGTCGATGTGAATGTCAAAGTCCCTGCCTTACCTGCATCATCACGCTCGCTGTGACGGGAGAGAAAATGGGACGTTCTTAATCTGTGTCCATGAATTGGGAGCTGTAACTGCCAGCTGGTACATATGGTTTCTACCCTTGACGATCGTCACTGTGAGGTGGAATTATACTACTAGAACACTGCTGTTTTGTAGTACTGTAGTAAAAACGCAGGGAGCCTATAAAGAGTTCAAGTTTGCGAGAAGCTAAATGTATTACCATTTTTTATATATGCCTGGTTTTGTCAAGTACATATATCACTCATAAATGTCGATCTCCTCCGAAATGTTAAACGATAGACCAAGGCAGAGAAAATGCAGAACAATTCATTCAACAGTCTGACCCTATCCTGAAAGAACAACACAATTTCAGATTTTCCCCATCAGATTAATATCAGTTCATGTTCAATTTCCCCCGAGCCACAGCTACGACTTAGTTTCCTTTGTTGTCACCAGAATTCATGAAACTGAATCAGTTTAATTACTAAGCCACAATGAGCCACGACAGGACAACACCACCTTGCATCCAAATCCTCTTTTGTGAATTAGGACCTAAAAAAACAAAAAAAAACACTGGCTTTACTTGAACCCCCCTATAAAAACACTCTTGTTTCTCATTGAACCCCCCTATAAAAACACTCTTGTTTCTCATTGAACTCCCCTATAAAAACACTATTGTTTCTCATTGAACTCCCCTATAAAATAGATGAAAGGAAAGGGAAAGGGGGATACATAGTCCGTTGTACAACTGAATGCATTCAACTGAAATGTGTCTTGCGCATTTAACCCAACCCCTCTGACAGAACACATTCTTAGGATCTTGATGATAATCTCAACCTTAGTGTGGAAAGGTTCAAGTATCAGTGCCTTTTAGTTTCCACAAGTGGCTGTGACCTTTGAAACAAATTGAAAAAGCAAAAGGCATTAACCATAAACATGAAATAATTATCATTTCGGCCTCCCGAGTGGCGCAGCGGTCAAAGGCACTGCATCGCAGTGCTTGAGACATCACTACAAACCCGGGTTCGATCCCAGGCTGTGTCAAAACCGGACATGACCGGGAGTCCCGTAGGGAGGTGCACAATTGGCCAAGTGTCATCCGGGTTAGGGGAGGGTTTGGCTGGGGGGCTTTACTTGGCTCATCGCACTCTAGCGACTCCTTGTGGCGGGCCGGGCACCTGCAGGCTGACCTCGGTAGTCAGTTGAGTGGTGTTTTCTCTGACACATTGGTGCAGCTGGCTTCCGGGTTAAGCGAGCGGTAGTTAAGAAGGGCGGTTTCGGGGGTCATGTTTCGGAGGACGCACGACTCCACCATCACCTCTCCCGAGCCCGTTGGGGAGTTGCAGGGATGAGACAAGATCGCATTTGGATATCACAAAATTGGTGAGAAAAAGGGGTAAAGTATAAAAAAACTAATACAATTAATTTCAAACATGTGATTGCATACAACCAGTTGTGTGTGCTGTGAGCACACACAATATCATTGGACAAACAAACGTACCTCAAATCTGACTGACAGCTAAGACATCTCCATCAACTAAACCACGAATGACATGCAGGCAAGCCTATACATAGTAGCATCTTCTTCACCGATGGAAAATAATGACTTTCCCATATACATGTTAATGCTGCAGCTTGTTGGCGTGTTGCTAAGGAACAGTGGGGTGTAGGAGCCGGGTGTGAAGGTAGCTAATTGCAGAATACACATAAAGTAAGTACATGTTCCTAGAAGGTTAATGCCCCCCCATGCACACACACACTTGGACCTCTGTTGTGTGTGTGTGTGTGTGTGTGTGTGTGTGTGTGTGTGTGTGTGTGTGTGAGAGAGAGAGGTCTCTCTAACCCTCCTCTTTAATAGGGGAAAAAGGATGCACTATAGTGTGAAAGTCAGTAATGTTATCTTAGTCCATTTGCTCTACTGTATTTTAAGACATGTAGGACAGTAAGAGGTTTTCTCTTCTTCCCTAAATAAATCTTGAGAATGAATGTATAGAGAATGTATACTAATGGTAACCTACCATTCTTTCGAAAGAAAAGTATTTATCCCAAAAATCGATTGGATGAAAAATGCATACATTTTTAATGTCAGCTGATCAGAATCTTCTAACAAGATTCTGACTGAGGAACACAGAACAGAAGTCAAGCCAGTACCAAGGTCGGTAGCTGGAGGGAGGGAGGGAGGGACAATCAGATAGCTGAATTACCTCGCATGGTACCGAGGTTTGCATCCCTTTTTTACTCATGCAGCGTAGCCAGATCACATAAGATTAGCCCCCAACAAAAGGAATTCTAAGATAATACATCTGTGGTGCAACACGTGGTCAATTATATGCTTTTATCAGATAATTAAATTACTTAAAGTAGTAGGGGTATTCAACAGTTAGGAAAACTAACTCCAAAAGGGACTACAGGAATCAATAGCTGAAACAAGTGACTAATATACATGACGTGACTAACGTACATGTACACAGCAAGGGCTTGTGGGTCCTGGTACCCATGGCGATGCAAAGTGTGTTTGCCTGAGACCTGAGGATGAGTCATCCACCGTCTCTGCAATGCAGCACACTTCAGGAGAGACGCGTTGAGGAGTGTGTGTGTGTGTGTGTGTGTGTGTGTGTGTGTGTGTGTGTGTGTGTGTGTGTGTGTGTGTGTGTGTGTGTGTGTGTGTGTGTGTGTGTGTGTGTGTGTGTGTGTGTGGCATGCCTTAGCACACCATATACACTCTATTCTCACGCTTGTTGTCATGACAATCATAGACACGGTCAGGACCCCAGGATACTATAGAGGTTTGGTCAAGGGTCAGATGGTAACACTTGATGGCCAATCACCATCAAGACTGCTCCCTGTAATTTGTTGACATCTCCATTAGGCCACCCACATTGACACTGGTAACACAGATACATAACACATCTACGACAATCGTCTGGCTCTGCATGGCCTCGTAAGCCATTATCCACGTAATATACTGATCAGTTGAAGAGTTGTAAGAGAAACCCAGCATAGTGAAGACCAACAATAGTCAAAAGGATCTAACTAGCTACTCTGGCTATGGAGGATATAACAGACTGGACCACACACACACAATACACACACAACACTGAAATCGTATCATTCACAAAGACTCATCGCCCAATACCCTCCTGCTTACATAAACTAAATTAATCTATATTATTCAAGGTGATATCCAGTGCATATCAGAGAGCTCAAATCAAATGTTATTTGTCACATGCACCAAATATAATAGGTGTAGACCTTACAGTGAAATGCTTACTTACAAGCCCTTAACCAACAATGCAGTTGCTAGTGGTGTAATGATGACACCACTCATTGAATGATAATAGCGTATTCAATGATTAGAGCAGCCAAATGGCTCATTATAATTGTTGACTTCAATAGAAGATTTCCATAAATGACAAGGGCATAATACAAATAGGGAGATGAATGTAGAGTTATATATTTGCAAAAAAAGCAACAGTAGAGAGGCAGGCACGCGGCACACACACAGCACACACACACACACTTACATTTGACTTTTTAGTCATTTAGCAGATACTCTTATCCAGAGTGACTTACAGTTAGTGCATCCATCTCATGAAAGCTCGTTGGGACAATCACATATCACAGTCATAGTATGTACACTTTTCCTCATTAAAGTTCCTATCAGTTGGGGGGGTGCCAGGACAGAGGAGAGCTTGGACTGGGCTGAGCTGATTAGGAGCACACACACAATACCCACACACAATACACACACACAATACACACACAACACTGAAATCCTGTTATTCAAGAAACTTCAATCACGTAGACTCATCGCTCAATACCCTCGTGCCTATATCAACGGAATGAATCTATATTATTCAAGGGACTTCATTCTCCTATAAATGACAGTCACATCTCTTAATGATCCAAGGTGATATCCAATGTCTACCATAAGTATTCTCCCCTTGGGTTTCTTAACAGTTCCAAAGTGGGATTCAAATGGATTTCATTGTCATGTTTTGTCAACGATCAACAAAAAACACACTGTAATGTCAAAGTGCAAGTCAATTTTATAACATTTTATAAAGATGAATGAAAAATATAACACTAATATAGCTTGATTAGATAAGTATTCACCCCCCCCCCCCCCTGAGTCAATACATGTAGTGGCAGCAATTACAGCTATGAGTCTTCTTAGGTAAGTCTCATAAGAGCTCTGCACACATGTATTGTGCAATATTTGCTTATGATTATTCAAGCAAAGTGTTGGGGATCATGACTAGACAGCAATTTTCAAGTCTTGCCATAGATTTCCAAGCAGATTTAAGTCACAACTTGATTACTTAGGAACATTCACTGTCTTGGTAAGCCACTCCAGGAGGTAGGTTTGGCCTTTTGTTGTAAGTTATTGTTCTGCCGAAGGGGGAATTCCTCCCCCACTGTCTGGTGTAAAGCAGACTGAAGCAGGTTTTCCTCTAGGATTCTGCCTGTGCTTAGCTCCATCCCGTTTCTTTTTGTCCTGAAATGCCCCAGTCTTTGCCAATGTCAAGCATACTAATACCATGATGCAGCCACCACTGAGCTTGAAAATAAGGAGGCAGTCACTCAGTGATGTATGGTGTGTCACACCCTGATCTGTTTCACCTGTCCTTGTGATTGTCTCCTCCCCCCCAGGTGTCGCCCATGTTCACTGTTAGTCCGTTGCCAGTTCATCTTGTTTGTCGAGTCAACCAACGTTTTTCTCAGCTCCTGCTTTTCTCCCGGTCTCTCCTTTTCTCACCCCCCTTGGTTTTGACCTCTGCCTGCCCTGACCCTGAGCCTGCCTGACATCCTGGTATTTGTAGTTGAATCTGTGCTTGCAACTCAATACTTGACTGAGGGACCATACAGATGTTGTATGTATGGGGGACAGAGGCAGGGGTAGTCATTCAAATATCAGTTAAACCCTTATTATTTTACACAGAGTGAGTGCATGTAACATATTGTGTGATTTGTTAAGTCATATTTTATATATTTTACTAATTTAGGCATGCCTAAACAAAAGGGTTGAATGCTTATGCAACGACTATATTTTAGTTATTTAATTTGTATTAATTTGTAAAAAAAAAAAATACATATATATATATTTGTTTATTTGAATGACAATTAAATCTATTTCAATTCCACTTTGAAAATGCAGCAAAACGCGAAAAACTCCAAGGGGGGTGAATACTTATGATACCAAGTGTACTTCAATTACCAGTAACTCTCTGAGTCACTCAGTTCTTCTGCAGACCTGTGTGAATATTCCATTCTTGTGACCAAAACATTTGCATTTAGGTGCCGTTGACATAATGAGAAGAAGATAAGCAGTGATGCAGTTTCTGTGCTGGGCTGGCAACTCGCTACATCTTAATCACCTGATTATTTAGATGTGTGTGTGTGTGTGTGTGTGTGTGTGTGTGTGTGTGTGTGTGTGTGTGTGTGTGTGTGTGTGTGTGTGTGTGTGTGTGTGTGTGTGTGTGTGTGTGTGTCGTAAAAAGAATGAAGGATAGATGGATGTATGGAAGATGACTCAAATATTTTTTGTATTAAATGAGGAAATTCAATTTGACCCATTTCAGTGTCTTTAGCAAAGCCAGAGGACAGTACAATGAATAGATCTTGGCCCCCTGCCACGCTACCACCACAACCATTAGCACTTAGCACTTGTTACAATGGTTTATTCCTCAATACTTTTTACAATATGTTAACACCTGTCATGACGTTGGCCTGGCGGGTAGGTTTATGACAGGCATAAATACCTCTACCCCCCTTTTTCCTCTCTCTACCCTACTGAGGTTACATTTGCAAACCCCTTGGTTAACAAAACCCTTGGTTAACATTCTGGTAATCCGACCAATGGAACATATGCGGTGGTACTTAATGAATATAATGTCAGTTCGGTTGTCATCTGAGACATTCTCATCAATGATCAGACGACAAACTCTACAGTGGAACGTCTACACATCAGAGGAATCGGATTCACATGGAATTGTTGTTCAATTTAAATGTTTGAATATGAAATTATTCGCGATGGGACGAAATGTGATTTTAGCTTCTAAAATGTGAGATTTGGGTTTTCATAAGATAGGACTCTGCTCAATCAGTGGCCCGCCCCTGTGAAGGGACATGGGCTATAAAATTTCTCAAAAACGCCCTCCTCTCCCTTCCTATATAAGCCCTTGACGACAATGTAACCTCCTGTTCCGAGGACGTAGGACGACAGTCCTATGTCAGAATGGTTCAGATAATAACTACAGAACAAAGCCAACATCAGCGTGAGCTTTGGTTGCGAATGGTGTTTTTTATTACCTTTATTTTGCTAGGCAAGTCAGTTAAGAATAAATTCTTATCTTCAATGACGGCCTAGGAACAGTGGGTTAACTGCCTGTTCAGGGGCAGAGCGACAGATTTGTACCTTGTCAGCTCAGGGATTCGAACTTGCAACCTTTCGGTTACTAGTCCAACGCTCTAACCACTAGGCTACCCTGCCGCCCCGAACTCTTATTCACTACAGAAGTGATACCTCCTAGCTGTTAAGTTAGCAACAGCAGATGCAAACGAGGGTTAGGAAGGACAGACAGAGTATCCCGTCTATCACACAACAACGTTACTACAACGTATCCAATTGACCACCAGAGACATTCTTCAAAGGACTCGGTTGGGCAACACGGCCTTCCATCTACCACCAACCTTCCGAAGTGCAGCTCAAAGTAAATATTTATTGCAGTTTCCTTTTCCAAATGGGTGGTAATTTAGAATGCATAAGATACTGTATTTACGATAGCACAGCTTCTCCCTTTGTCCCTCAGTCTTCCCGCTCTTTCACTCAAACCCAGCCCCTTTTCTTTTGTGTAACCAGCTGTCATATCTGTTCCGCCCGCTAGGGACGTTTTCCTTTATGACGTAATTTGTAATCAAGTTATGATTAATTATGTGTATGTGTAATTCTGTGTGATTAGTTAGGTATTTAATAAATAAATGATTAAACCCAATTTTGTATTGCTGATTCAAATTGTTAGCCAGGGTTCGTGCAGATAACCAAGAATTTACAACTTTCAGATGAGACGGAATTAAGATGGCGGTTAATATTGACTGCTATTGATGTAAAATATTACTAGGTCTTTGAGAGTTTATTCGGAAGATAACAGCTCTATAAATATTCTTCCGTGGTGCCCGACTCTCTAGTTAATTACATTTACATGATTAGCTCAATCAGGTAATATTAATTACGGAGAAATTATTTTAAAGAATAGCATGTCATATCACTTAATCCGGCATAGCCAAAGACACGACACACCCTTATCACAACGTTTTAAACCCTCAACGCTTGTTGCAGCAGTTTAACCATGGAGTTGGTGAAGCACGGTTAACATTTGCATTCAACCTATTACGTAACCCACCAGGTCTCTCCATCAGCCCGAGTATCTCTTTAAAGACAAACCCATCAGGGCATAGACTCTGTAAATCATGAAACAGTAAAGCCCAAGGTACTAATGCTCCAGCAATTAGCATCCTGATAGTGGCAGATGCCACTGTGCCGCTAATTAGCAACGTTAGCCAATACTGGCCCTGCTGAGGTAAAATAACTCTCTAGGGCAGTGGTGCAGGGCAGGTCGAACTCTGAAGCTGAAGCAAATGGACACACATACGGAGCACAAGTTAGTAGGAATAAACAATATCTTATTATCATTTTATTCTCAATATTTATTTTTCAATATACAGTATTGAAATCCATAGCTTGTGTTATTATGCTACACAATATTTGCACAGATTATACATACACAATCTTTTAATATATCATCTTAGAGTTACGCTTTGTCCTGTTCCACTTAGGTTCTTTGGAAATTTTATTATTTCCCTGTTACGACACATATTTCAGTGAAGCAAAGATGATGAATGACTGGACATTCAATATACATAAATATAGTAAGCTACACGATTCAATTCAACATTGCTACAATATGCATGCAGTAACAAATACAGCCGCTGAAGCATTGACTTTACACACTATTCTCAGGATACACACACATCTAATAAAAACATACTGTACAATCAATGAACACAGAATAATGAAACCTTTCCAACAACAACATGTCTGTCAAATACAAAAATACTCGCTTTTACTGGTTTCTCCACTCTAGCCAATGTCCTAGCCAATGTCCTGATAATACATTATCCACACATACAAATTCCCCGGAACAAGACAAAACAAAGCACAACACTGTTTTGGTTGACAGGTTTCATGAGAGGCCGTATGACTGTGGACCATGGAGCTAAACTGACAGCAACACAGCATTAGACACATCCTGCTCCCTAACACTCAGAAAGAGAGAGAGAGAGAGAGAGAGAGAGAGAGATGAATGAAGCGAGTGAGACATCAGGCTCCAGAGACCTCATCAAAAGAGGGAGAGAAAGAGGGAGGGGGGGATAAGAGAGGGAAGGAGAGAAAATGACAAAAGAGGGGTATGTGTGGAGGAGGAGTAATAAAAGAGAATTGAATTGTCTCCATCATATCGCACTTTAAATTAGGACCCGAGCACAAACACACACACAGTATACGCAGCAATACAAAGAAGAGACGAACTAGAGTGCATTCTGGAATCTTCAAGTAAGATAAACCCTTTGGGCTATACTCATCCTCCCATCAACATCGACTTGCTTAAAGTTAAAGTGTGCAACATCCTCTCAAACACTACTAGTGTGTTTTTTTTCTTCAATTTCATCCTATAAACGGATGATATTAAGGGGTCACCCGCGTGTCACTTCCCCCGTGTCCCCCCTGCTCAGAGGAAAGCGTTGTGAGGTGCAGAGATAGAGCGTGGGGGTCACCGGATTATGCTTGCTGCTTGTTTGATTGACAAAACTAACCGTTCTGGCAGCTCACCAAGGACACTCGTGACAACAACAGGAACTTTGTCAAAGCTCTCTCCTCTCTCTACTACTGATGACTCACACTAGCTTCTCCTTCCTCTCCTCCATCTCTCTTGGTCTGGCTAACACCAGCTTTCGAAGTCCTCGAAGTGGGTCACAGCTCTTCGCTGTATAATCATGAGGGTCGTGTCAGCCAGACTACCCCTCTCCTTCCCTCCCCTCGCTAACACAAAATGACCACCTTGTTCTTTATGGGAATAAGAGATGAGTGTGGCAAATGGTGCATGATGAAATTGTGTTTTATAATTGAGGTGTGGTGACGGTACCAACATTCAATAGCATGTCATAGGGGCTGCCTAGGAAAGAAAAGACCCTTGATTTCAGAGGAGACTTCAGAGGAACCCTGATTTCAGAGGAGACTTCAGAGGAACCCTGCTTTCAGAGGAGACTTCAGAGGAACCCTGCTTTCAGAGGAGACTTCGGAGGAACCCTGATTTCAGAGGAGACTTCAGAGGAACCCTGCTTTCAGAGGAGACTTCAGAGGGACCCTGATTTCAGAGGAGACTTCAGAGGAACCCTGATTTCAGAGGAGACTTCAGAGGAACCCTGATTTCAGAGGAGACTTCAGAGGAACCCTGATTTCAGAGGAGACTTCAGAGGGACCCTGATTTCAGAGAATAAAAATAAAAAAACACACCCAACAGAAACCAGCGTGTGTGTAATGTAGTGCTTTTTTCTCATTGTATACAGTATGTTCGGACTTCCTACGCCGTGGTTGCTAGGGAGACCACTGAAAAGTTATCATCTCCATTTCCAATGAGTAGCCATGGAGAGGCTTGACACTGAATTGTGGTTCCGTGTTGACACGGACTGCCTAGTAATTACTGACAATTACCGACACAGTTTACAGTAGACCTATACAGTTTAACATGTTGTCAGTAATAATAACATGCTGTCAGTAATACAGTGCAACAATGTGAGCTGTGAACTGCAGTTCCATTCAAAATGACTGTTGTTAAGGTGGAAACCTTTCCTGCTGATCGGTATACTACACACTAACCTCTATTGTGTGTAAAGTCAGCAATGTGGAAGGACGAGTCATTTTGTAGTCCCATAAAATATATACTTTGAGTGTATGTATTAAATAACAACAACAACAACAACAGGAAAGGAAGCGAGTGATGAGTCATCTGCTAAGCTAAGTTGTTCAGTATGTTCAGTCACTCCTAAAGGCCTCTTCATTGGACGTAGTTGTCAAGTCTGTGACGAATGACCTCTTTTTTTAGTGAGTTGCTTAAAGTCTGACGTTAGTGTCACGTTATCACGAAACCTTACTCTTATCACGAAACATCAATTAGCCCATCAGTTGCATGTCTGGCTAACGTTGACCTGGCAGCATGATTAGGCTGCCGTCAATTAACGCTGACTATGAATTAGTGAGCCAGTGGGAAGTCTGTTCAAAGGCAACCACAGCAATTTGAAAGGTAAAAGAGTTAAGGAAGCTAAACAGGGCTTAAAGAGATGTATGTATGATGTTCCAATTAGAAAATACTGTACAGTACATCTTCACTGTTGGGTTTAGTGTCAGGCATCATAAATAATCATCTATACCGGGGCAGCAATATTTAACATCTGTCACTGGTAGACAAGCAGAGCTTTGTACATCATTTGATAGCAATATCTGACTCATGCAAATTACGTTTACATCCAATCTCGATGAAGGGACAGGTTCTAGGTATAAAAGGTACCAAAGCCAGTGAGATAGTCCAGAATGAACTGCTCTGAGAGCATTGGTGACACAATTGAGAGGCAGGGAGAGGCAGTTGGAGGGACTCTGACAATGATGAATGAGAATAGTCTGATACAGACGACGGAAGATCATTGCACAGCCTCATGGGGGATGAGCCTGATGCGGAGAGGGGACACTGGGTATAGAAACCAACTAGAAGTGCAGATAGGACTGAAGCCCTAATGTGAGAGAGAGAGAGAGAGAGAGAGAGAGAGAAAGAGAGAGAGAGGGGGGGGGGGGGGGGTTGGACAGGGAGAGAGACAGAAACAAAGGAGTGAAAGAGAAACACAGCCCAGACGGGATGCAGCATAGACTGGGAGATAAAACACCACTAATCTCATCCTGGCGACATACCCAACCTACTCCACTGGCTGGTTGTCTGTCCGTTTTTCAAGTGTTACTCGGGTTGGAAAGCTGAAACTGTGATGCAACAGGGTTCTATTTTGGCTCCATGGTAGAGCCCCTGAGGGCCCGGCCTACATGATGGAGCAGGTGAAGCCACAGCATTCCTTCAGCAGGGACAGGCCTGTCTTGGTGAAGGGGGACGAGGTCTGCTGGGCCCTGGACGTTAGCCGTCTGGCTGGAATCTGACCTGGGGAAGAGGAGGTGGAGTCAGTCAGAGGATATGGGGATGTACCAGGTGGAGCACTGGTGATGCAGTAGTAGATCAGACATAATGACACACACATTCAGACTCACCCAGACACAAGGGTATGCAGACACATGCATGCACACACACACCTTCAAATGATTTGATATGAGCAGAATACACGCTGATGAAAACAAATTTTGCTCGGTGGGGAGCCAGTTCAAAGATGTATGCATTTTTGTGGGTGAAAAACATAGTTTCAAAAATAAATGCTTCAGTAGGGAAGAAAGAATTTAACAAGAAAGAGGCGCCAAACTGTCCAAAGAAATCGTCGTCAAATCAAGGTCACTGACTCTTACTGCCTCAAAGTGAATACTTGAAAACGTTGACACATACAATTGAGCATTTGAATAGAAAATAATAACTCACTATGACTTCACACACGTAAACACACACACACACACACACACACACACACACACACACACACACACACACACACACACACACACACACACACACACACACACACACACACACACACACACCTTTCTTCTTGGAGTTTCTGGGGAACTTGGACTGGAGGAAATCAGCCATTTCTTTGTCCTCCTCCCTTTCCCTGTAGAGGAGAGAAAAATGGATGAGTGGAACTTGAAACGCTACATTTCTGTCTGTTCCTGCTAGCGATGACTAAGACTCCATATCCTCATGCCCTTTCTCCCTGGGTGTCTTCACATGCCTCAAAAACAATCAATTATTACCTTGTATTTTATTTGTATTTCTGGGTGGGGGGGGGGGGACAAGGCAGATGGAACAAAGTTCTGTAACATAGGTGGTTCAGAACCACGCTCCCGTGATGACCTGGTCTGACGCTAGGCCCTAGGCTTTAGCTCAGAGAGCTAACAGTGTTCTGGTGAGCATGACACCTGGTTTCAAACCCCAGTCGGTCACACTTGCCTTAGCCTCTCAAACTCCACATCGTCAACAAGGAAATCTCTGGTCTCCACCAGCTTGTGGATCTGCTGGAGAAGATCCTCCTCTTTCTGTCTGTCCTCGTTGGACTTGTCATTGTCTGTAACAGAAAAATGTTATGAGTTTGATCACTTTGGTCATGATAATGTATGATTACACAGTGTCTCATTCCCCAAGTCGATATTAACACATTGTAATCATTATTGACACATGACATACATTTTGTCCTTGGCGAAGGATTTAATGATCTCACTTACGACTGGATTCAGTCTGTGGTGCTGTAGAGCTGCGCTACAGGGTGATAGAAATGTAAAGGTAGTGTTCCCGTGTTAGATGAGACTGCATTCCCGGTAAATGCTGCATATGTCGGCTCAATAGGAAATGACCTTTACCTTTAAATTGCTCTAGAGCGCTGAACTTCAGCGATATGGATTGAATCCAGCCTTAATCATTATTTTACAGCACTTACAACTCATGAAAAATCAGAAATCCGAAAATCCACAACAATTTACAACAAAAGTTTTATGAAGCACAAATTGTGTTAGGTCCCACATGCAGTGGATACATTTTGACAAAAGAAACAGATCACCAGATGCAATTTTCTGCTTACATTCTTATCAAAGTTAATGTGTTAATGCCATTATCTTCACAGAACCCACTAAATCTACTCCAAACCCAGGATGGAGGTGCTGAGTGAATGTGGTCTGGACTCTATGGAGGAGGGTCATTGAGACGCCATAGAAGGACAAAATTACTGTCTTGTGGTCCAGGTACACTCCTACTCCCGGGAAGAGCAGGGGACAGGGATATCAGTCCGTTTATCATTGTGGTAGAAGGTGCAGCTATAGTCAGAGCAGATTAAACACCAGGATTGATCATTGGGTGATTGAAAGATGAACTGAGGTCTGTTGTGGTAATGCATCTTATTATGAAAGTTAGTTGCCAATCGCCATATAAAGTCCAACGAAGAAAAATAAGACTGGAAGGAGGAGAGATGGCTAGAAACGATTCGGTTGACCGTTTTATGTGTGAATTAATTGTAGGAGTAGAGGACCTTGTGCATTTAAGGTAAAATAACAACTCAATGTTTATATCCCTGGACAAATTAGCTAGCAACAGCAAGCTAGCTAGCTAAATAGGACAAATTATCTAGCAACTGCAAGCTAGCTAGTTAAATTGACATAACATAAATGTTTCATGATTTTCGATGTTTAATGCTTTTTTAATGCTGTCCCAAATTAATATAATTGGTTCAGAGTTTGTTTTGATATTTCAACCTGCATGTCATGATCGTGTTTGGTGTGGGGGGACAAAATCAATTTGCGCACGATGCGTCCGGTTTGGGCATGGTGTAAGGCACATATGTCAGAGTCAAGGCCCGCGGGCCACATCCGGCCCGCGAGAAGGTTTTTTACGGCCCCTGGGATGATCTTGATTTATTATTAGAACCGGCCCGCAGACCGCAGCAAGCCGGCAGCCCGCAGATCTTTTACACGCACCAATACTACATTTCCCACAATGCAACGGTGACGCACCGAGCAGTAGGCTGCTTCATTTCAATATTTATTGGCACAGCAGTCGTCAGCATCACAGTAAAATTAACTTTCAGATACCCATCAAAAATGGCAAAACGGAAGGTGGACACTGAGAACCGGGGTTTCAAACAAGGTGGGAGTCGGAGTATATGTTCACGGAGGTAGCTGGAAAACCTGTGTGTCTTCTGTGTGGAGAAAGTGTGGCGGTACTGAAAGAGTATAATCTGAGACGACATTATGAAACGAAACACGCGGACAAAAACAAGAATATGGACATGGAACAAAGGCTACAAAAGGCAGAGGAATTAAAACGAGGCCTCAAATCTCGACAGGCTCTGTTCAAAAAAGCCAAATCACAAGGCCAGGCTGCTGTCAAGGCCAGTTTTATTTTGGCAGAAGAGATCGCTAAATCAGCCCGGCCATTTACGGAGGGGGATTTCATCAAAAACTGCATGATTAAAGTTTGTGACGAAGTTTGCCCAGAAAAAGGCAACTCTTTTTAAATGTGAGTCTGAGCAGAAACACCATTGCCGAGAGAGTAGACCAGTTGTCCATCAATCTAAAAGAGCAGCTTGTGAAAAAGGGAAAAGATTTCATTGCATATTCCTTGGCTGTGGATGAGAGCACCGACATTTCTGACATTGCCCAGTTGTCAATTTTCATCCGCGGAGTGGACTCCAGCCTAAGCGTGACAGAGGAGTTTTTGGCTTTACGTCCTATGCATGGCACAACTACGGGGCATGATTTGTATGAAGAGGTGTCAAGATGTGTAAATGAGATGGAGCTGCCTTGGGAAAAACTCGTGGGTTTGACAACCGACGGAGCACCTGCGATGTGTGGACACAGGAGCGGACTGGTGGCGAAGATACGGGAAAAGATGCAAGAGGAAAACGCGACAGGTGAGCTGACAGCTTATCATTGTATCATACACCAGGAAGCGTTGTGCGGTAAAGCCTTGAAAATGGAGCATGTAATGAGCATCATCACGCGCACAGTTAACTTTATCAGAGCCAAAGGTTTGAATCACCGCCAGTTCAAGGCATTTCTGACGGAGTTAGAAACGGAGCATGGTGATTTGCCTTATCACACAGAGGTGCGATGGCTAAGCCAGGGAAAGGTGCTTCAAAGATGTTTCGAGCTTCGTGAGGAGATTTGTCTGTTCTTGGACAGCAAAGGGAAAGACACAACACAACTCCGAGACGAAATGTTTCTGTGTGAAATGGCTTTTCTGTGTGACATTACGAGTCATCTGAATGCAATGAACTTGCAGCTGCAGGGTCGGGATCATGTCATCTCTGATATGTACAGTACAGTGAAGGCATTTAAAACCAAACTGACTCTGTGGGAGACGCAGATGCGGAAAGAAAATTTGAGCCACTTTCCCAGCTGCCAGACCATGAAAGAGAAGCTCTCTACCAGTGCGTTCCCGAGCGCACAGTTGGCTGATAAAATAGGTATGCTTGCCGCTGACTTTCGACGCCGATTTGCTGACTTTGAAGCACAAAAAAGCAGGTTGGAACTGCTCGGTAACCCATTTGCTGTTGACGTGGAAAGCTCACCACCAAACCTCCAAATGGAGTTGATTGACCTCCAATGCAATGATGCACTGAGGGCAAAATATGCGGCAGTGGGTGCTGCGGAGTTCGCCCGTTTCCTCCCCGACACAATGCCCCAGCTGCGCATCCAGGCTGCTCAAACGTTGTCTATGTTTGGCAGCACATACCTGTGTGAACAACTTTTTTCTTTGATGAACCTGAACAAAACATCACACAGAAGTCGACTTACTGCTGAACACCTCCACTCAATTCTGAGGATTTCCTCAGCTCAGAGCCTTACCCCGAACATTGATGAACTTGTGGAAAAGATGGGACACCACCAAGTATCACCCTCAACCTCAAACAAGTGAACATTACTGTGCAATCACATATTTAGAGTTTTTACTCAGTTCAAGTTTAAAAGTTCAAGTTTAATATTTGTTTTCACTGCATGTTACTTCTCCTTAAACAAAGTGTTGTTTTTGATTAATAGATTTTTGCACTTTATTTTATTGTATTTCAATCCAATTATATTTTAAAAATATTTCAGTTGAGTGGATGATAGAAAATTGCTATTATTGTTTTTTTCTTTGAAGTAAATTTAGCCCACTTTTGCTAAAATAGAAAATATAGGCTACTGATGGTGCCTTGAATACCGGTTTCTTTCATTTAATGTTCATGTTATGGGGATTTTTATATAAAGGAAATTTGTCTTTTGTGTCTGTTGAAAATTAAAGATTACTGACAGAGCCATAAGAAAATATTGCTTTATTTATCTGATCATATTGGAATATATTTGTTAGGTTTTCAGTAGGTTCAATTAGGTTCACTAGACTATATGCGTCATTTAAAAATTTTTCAATGAACATTCGAACAGTCCGGCCCTCGGCTTGTAGCTAAATTTTTTATTTGGCCCTCCGTCCATTTGACTTTGACACCCCTGGTGTAAGGCATGTGATACATTAGAAATTGTGTAATGGAATTATTGTCTAAAATTTTGTCATATAATTATAAATTGAGTTTATATGGGTTTTATGCCAATTCTCTGTATAAATAGCCTCCAAAATACATGTAAACAGATCATAAATATCTCAATTTTTGTTTTGGGGAAAGGTGTGAGAGCTTTCATATGATACAATATCAGTACTTGCTGCATTTACAACTTGTATAAGTCCTATCCTCAACTGATTTCAGCCAGTGCATGGCTGTGGATTGACTGCATTGTTTGAATGGAATGTTGGCATATTGGCAGTTAATTTATGGAATCATTCCTCTAAAACTGGCTAGCTAGCTAACAAACATAGGCTACAGTGCAGAGAAACTCTTAAATGTCTTTATTTTAAACGATGGCTGTGTTTCAAAATGCTCACTTACGTTCTGCATTCCACCGTTCTTTCTCGAACAAGAACACCTGAGGGAGCATACTGTCTAGTATGGGAGAACGCAGAGCACTTAAAATCCATTAAAAAAAGTACTTTAAATCTACTTTGACGTGACCTCAAACCTAAACGGGAAACTGCAGCATCACGCAGCAGGCGTCAACAAAGCTAGCTTTTATGTTAGCTAGCTACATGGGTTTACATTGTAGCCAATGTAGCAGCGCGAGTAACTAGTGGGAGCAATTCAGTGAACAACTATCCCAGAATGGAAATATTGAACACAAATAACAAGAAAACAAGTAACAGAATCTATTTTCTCAGTACATGTTAGTGAATTAAGCTGATATCTTATCACAGCACAACTCCCTGACCAAAATGGCTGACCTTTATCCCATCATAAAAAAAAGTTAATGTCTGTTCCAGTAGTGGGGCGGCAGGGTAGCCTAGTGGTTAGAATGTTGGACTAGTAACCGGAAGGTTGCAAGTTTGAATCCCCGAGCTGACAAGGTACAAATCTGTCCTTCTGCCCCTGAACAGGCAGTTAACCCGCTGTTCCTAGGCCGTCATTGAAAATAAGAATTTGTTCTTAACTGACTAGTAAAATAAAGGTAAAATTTAATGGTCTAATTCTATGATAGTATCTCTCCCTCAAGTTGATATTAACACATGATTTTGCTGAAGCCTCATTGTAATACTTACAAATTATACAGCTGTTACGTTTTGTTCTTGGTGAAGGGACTACTGACCTCACTTAATTATTTTACAGCACAACAACACAGGAAAAATCACAAAATCCTCAACAATTTACACAAATCAAAGGATACAAAGACAACATCAGTTTCATTAAGCACAAATTCATTTACCCAGTGATAAATGTCACACATGCAGTGGATACAATGAGACAAGATAAATAAATGGATAAACAATTTGTCAGATAATATTTCCAGATCACAAGATGTAATTGCTTGAAGCAGGTCTATGTTATTATCAAAGTTTAAAACTGTGTGAATGCCAGTATCTCCATATCTGTTCCATTGCAAATCCAATTATCAGGCCTAAACCCAAACCCAGGATAAAAGGGCTGAGTGAATGTGGTTTGGACTCTATGGAGGAGGGTTATTGTGTCAGAAACGCCATAGAAGGACAGAGTTCCTTCCTTGTGGTCCACGTACACTCCTACTCTGGAAGTCTGTTTATCATTGTGGTAGAAGGTGCAGCTATAGTCAGAGCAGATTAAACACCAGGATTGATCATTCTTCCCAAACAAACGGCTTCAGTCTTTTCTGCTGATACCTTTATATGAGACGGCTATACAAACTGACCCATCCCCGTCCCAGTGTACCTCCCAGTAGCAGGCTCCAGACAGACCCTCCCTACACGGCACCTGGGGGTAGAAGGTAAATCTGTCTGGAGGGTCAGGATATTCCAACAACTGATACTGGTCCCATTTAACATCTCTGTTCCCCACCGACAGATACATTTTGTTATGTGCTGTGTTGGGATCCAATGTGAGCTGATCATTTCCAGATATCTTGGCCATTTCCTCCTCCAATACATCCTCCAGTCGTTCTTTAAGTCCGGAGACTGATTTCTTCACATCTTCAAAGGACAGTGCTAGGTCGACCGTGCTAGGTAAGGCTTCAGATGCAGGAGTGACACAGAGAGACTGGACAGTCTGGAGGAAATGGATGTGATCCTCAGTTTCCTCCAGCTCATTGCCTCTCCTCCTCAGCTCAACCACCTCCTGCTCCAGTCGCACCAATAGCTCTTCAACATGAATCCCTTCAGCCCTCTCCCGGGCTATGATCAGCTTCTTCACCTCAGAGTGCCTTTTCTCAATGGAACAGATCATGCTAGTAAAAATACTTCCACTGTTCTTCACCGCACCCTATGTAGATCGCTTCAGTGACTTCATAGCCTTTCTTACTTTATTCTTCTCCTTCTTTATCCCTTGGATTCTCTGCTGGGATGTCTCCCCCAACTCTCTCTGTTTCGCAATCCTTTCTGCTGCCACAGACTCTTTCATGGCTTTTATGTTCATCTAACAAACACTGATAACAGATAAACTGCTGATCGGACCGGCAATAAACCTCTAGTAGTTTAACATGATGAGAGCAGATCTTCTCCTGTAGCTGTGTGGTGGCTTGGACCAAGTGGTGCTTCTTAAAGGTAGGAGATTCATAGTGAGGCTTGAGGTGAGTCTCACAGCAAGAGGCCAGACACGCCAGACAGTACTTGACAGCTTTGAGTTTTCTCCCAGAACAAAAATCACACTCCACATCTCCAAAATCAGCATAACAGTGAGCTGGAGGAGCAGGTTGGAGTCCTGTCTTCAGATTCAGAAGTCAGCCAACAGAGTGTTTTTCTTCAGAACAGGCCTTTGGATAAATCTTTCCATACACAGAGGGCAACTGTAGAAACCCTTGTGGCAGCATGTTGAGCATCACAAATAGAACCAATTTCAATTTTACCGCCTGCCCACGCAGATGACCCTAGCGCACGCGGTATGGTCAGCATGTTACTCTGTCTTTGTTGATGAGTATTTTTCTTGATATTTATTGTTGACGAAATGAACATGGGGTAGGAGTTTGTTCTACCACCAATTTGACACATTGACAGTGGATATATTTCGGTAGAGTATTCCATGTTAATAGGGAAACATTGTTTAAAGGGGGTTTGAGTTTGATCACTTATATAATGACAATGTATTCAGTACCTCTTCACAGGATTCTGCTGTGCTGAAGAATCATTTCAAGAATTAAGTACAAATGATACAGCTATTACATTTTGTGGATGGTGAAGGGACTACTGACCTCACTTATGAATTATTTGGTAACATGTCACTGTATTTAAATTTTTTTATTTCATTTTATTTAACTAGGCAAGTCAGTTAAGAACAAATTCTTATTTACAATGATGGCCTACCCCGGCCAAACCCGGATGAACCTGGGTCAATTGTGCGAAACCACTGTCAACAGGGGTTAAATAAGTGGTAGAACAAACTCAATATATGACAACAGGATGAACAGTCATTTTTAAAACAAATTATATCTGATTTTATAACATCTCATGCTGTGAATCATGATTAATTAAAACTACTTATAACAGCTTATGACAAATGTTATAATATGTTTTATAAACTAGGTAGTTTGGCTCCTGGATGATGATTGGCTGAAAGCTGTGGTTTATCAGACATTATAAACTGGGTGGTTTGAGTCCTGAATGCTGATTGGTTGAAAGCCATGGTATATCAGATCGTGTACCATGGGTATGACAAAACATGTATTTTAACTGCTCTAATTATGTTGGTAACCAGTTTATAATAGCAATAAGGCACCTCTGAGGTTTGTGATATGTGGCCAATATACCACAACAATATGCGTTGTGCAAAAGAACAGCCCTTATCCGTGGTATATTGGCCATATACCACACCCCCCAGGCATTATTGCTTAAATATACCATGGATATGACACAAAACTACTTGTTTACTCTTCTAATTATGTTGGTAACCAGTTCATAGCAGCAATAAGGCACTCCATGTTGCGTCGTGCGTAAGAACAGCCCTTAGCCGTGGTATATTGGCCATATACCACACACCCTCAGGCCTTAATGTAGCTGTTATAAGGCTTTATGAATGCATGCATAAGGACACCTACAGTAAAGTGTTACCAACTATTTTACAGCACAACAATTTACACATATCACAGGATATAAAAACAATGTCAGTTTCATTAAGCACAAATGAATTTACCCTGCGTGAGAAAGGCCCCACATGGTCCCAGCTGAGTATGAAAGATGGGTATTGTTTGTCGAGAAGTGTTTATGCTTATGACACAACACCACTTCCTGATTCTGTGTGTACTCTGAACCTGTAGAGGGTGTGGTGTTGGACAGAGGTCAGGAAGAGATTGTACCTTAGTCTTCAGTTCAAGACCTCTCATTCGTTGACCTCTCCATCCAAAACACTATTCTCATACTCATTGCCCTAACTAAAGTGAAGAAAACAATATAAAAAATAATATTAATAATAAATAATAATAGTTGGGCACACAATGTAAACATAGATTATACCTGGTATGGACACCAGTTTCTGGAGCTCCTTCTTGAGGCGAGTGATTTCCTTACACAGCTGAATGTCATCCATCCTAAAGACATAAACATTGAATTATTTAAGACCCCTGCATTATTCAGAATGATTCAGCAAATGGTCCAATCGAAGTTTACATGTATTTATTCAAATGTTTTGTCAATTAGCAGATGCTCTTATCCAGAGCGACTTACAGTAGTGAGTGTATACATTTTTGATACCAGTAACCCAGTATCACAGCATCACAGAGCCTAGAGACATCCATTACTGTCAGCTAACTGAGAGCCTCACCTCCTCGACCTTTCTACTTGTTAGGTAGGATGAACAGGGATGGCGGTGGGCAAGGTGCAGAATCCCTCCCATGTGGCATCCCAAGCTTCAGAGAACAGCCACTAGACTAAACAGGATTCATCACACTTGGACTGTAATGTTGAACTCTAAAATCATTCCATGAGTTAGAGTTCTTTCAGGTGTGACATAAGACCTCTCTGGTATTCTCTACAGCGCCACATCCAATACCATTACTGTCTCTGAGCAGCCAGCCTCACATCTCCGATGTTATTTAACGTCAATGGTAGAAAGCCCCCCGCTCAGCCTGTACTCAGCTGCCTTTCTCTCTCCCACCACATTGTACTGAACTAAACTGGCACAGCTTTAAACAGAATGCCTGACTTATTAGATACCAGATTCTAAACAGTGTCATCAAAGGCTAAAAACAAGATCCATTTATTAAATAAACACTGCCGGGCTTCCATACATTGCCTGTGCCAAAACCTCCCTCCTCCAATGAATGAGGAAAGGATTCTCTCGCTCCCTCTCTCTCTCCCTCCCTCCATGTAACACTTTCCAAGCATTACAATACAGGGAGTAGGACTAGGCGCTCTGCTCCATGTGTTTCGACCAGGGATTCTTCAACTTTTTCAGCCTGGGACCCAAATGAGAAATTCTGTGTTTTCCTGGGACCCAAGCTTACGAAAACCTGCAACTATAGGTACATATCGGTACATTTAATTGCCCAAAAACACATGACAATGAAATGAAATACCGATTCATGTTTATTATTCCCTATTAAAAACACTACATATCTGTCTAGGTTGGAATGGTTGGTGTTAAAATACAATAAATCATTTTAATTCCGAACTGGAATAAATTGATCATATCACACAGACGTAGACCAGAAAACAAACACGCAAGCGCACACACACACACACACACACACATACTCCTAATGAAAGGTGTGTGGCTGGTTGAAGTTTTCATCAAGAATGTCTATTCTGGGCTCAGTTTTTGACAGTGCAACCCTAAGGTCATGCTCAGCATTGAGTCTGTTTCTGTACTTGTCTTTAGTTTGCTCCTTGGTCATGAGACCTAGTGACTTCAAACAAGGTTCAGAATGTCCACTCAGTGGCCCTACACATTGCACATCCTTTAGTTTGTCAATTTTCTTCTCATATGGTTTTACATTAATTTCAACCTCTCTTTCGTATCGTCTGAGATCCCCAAAGATTGGAAATCTGCCGCGGTCATCCCCCTCTTCAAAGTGGGAGACACTCTAGACCCAAACTGTTACAGACCTATATCTATCCTACCCTGCCTTTCTAAGGTCTTCAAAGCCAAGTTAACAAACAGATCCCCGACCATTTCGAATCCCACTGTACCTTCTCCGCTATGCAATCTGGTTTCCGAGCTGGTCATGGGTGCACCTCAGCCATGCTCAAGGTCCTAAATGATATCATAATCGGCATCGACAAAAGACAATACCGTGCAGCCGTATCCATCGACCTGGCCAAGGCTTTCGACTCTGTCAATCACCGCATTCTTATCGGCAGACTCAACAGCCTTGGTTTCTCAAATGACTGCCTCGCCTGGTTCATCAACTACTTCTCAGATAGAGTTCAGTGTGTCAAATGGGAGGGCCTGTTGTCCGGACCTTTGCCAGTCTCTATGGGGGTGCCACAGGGTTCAATTCTCGGGCCGACTCTCTTCTCTGTATACAGCAATGATGTCGCTCTTGCGTCTGGTGATTCTCTGATCCACCTCTACGCAGACGACACCATTCTGTATACTTCTGGCCCTTCTTTGGACACTGCGTTAACTAACCTCCAGACGAGCTTCAATGCCAAACAACTCTCCTTCCGTGGCCTTCAACTGCTCTTAAATGCAAGTAAAACTAAATGAATGCTCTTCAACCGATCGCTGCCATCATCTGCCCACCCGCTAAGCATCACGACTCTGGACGGTTCTGACTTAGAATATGTGTACAACTACAAATAAACTCTGTAAACTCTCCTTCCAGACTCATATTAAGCATCTCCAATCGAAAATTACATCTAGATTCGGCTTCCTATTTCGCAACAAAGCATCCTTCACTCATGCTGCCAAAAATACCCTCGTAAAACTGACTATCCTACCGATCCTTGACTTCGGCGATGTCATTTACAAAATAGCCTTTACAAAATAGCCTCCAACACTCTACTCAGCAAATTGGATGCAGTCTATCACAGTGCCCACCACCCACCACTGCGACCTGTATGCTCTCGTTGGCTGGCTCTCGCTTCATATTCGTCACCAAACCCACTGGCTCCAGGTCATTGCTAGGTAAAGACCCGCCTTATCTCAGCCTTATCTCAGCTCACTGGTCATCATAGCAGCACCCACACGTAGCACGCCCTCCAGCAGGTATATTTCACTGGTCACCCCCAAAGCCAATTCCTCCTTAGGCTGCCTTTCCTTCCAGTTCTCTGCTGCCAATGACTGGAACGAATGGCAAAAATCACTGAAGCTGGAGACTCATATCTCCCTCACTATCTTTAACCATCAGCTATCAGAGCAGCTTACAAATCATTGCACCTGTACGTATTCTATCTGTAAATAGCCCATCCAACTACCTCATCCCCATATTGTTATTTATTTTATTTTTTATTTTTTGCTCCTTTGCTGCACCACAGTATCTCTACTTGCACATTCATCTTCTGCACATCTCACTCCAGTGTTCATTTGCGAAATTGTAATTATTTTGCCACTACGGCCTATTTATTGCCTTACCTCCCTAATCATACTTCACTTTTGTATTGTGTTATTGACTGTTTCTTTGTTTATTCCATGTGTAACTCCGTGTTGTTGTTTGTGTCACACTGCTTTGCTTTATCTTGGCCAAGTCCCAGTTGTAAATGAGAACTTGTTCTCACTTGTCTCACCTGGTTGAATAAAGGTGAAATAAAACATTCAAAAAATACGGTATGTGGGAATGTCTTATGTCCGTCCTACATGTAGTGTTGGTACATGGAATATTCCTCAACTGCATATATCATAAATTGCTATTGCAAATAGAAGTATTATGTTCAACAACTGACATTTTCAGATATTATTTTGACAAACACACTTTGGTGCTTACAATTAATTCCCTATTGTCATAGATTTGGTGGGCACTGTCATCTGTGATCTTTGTGATATGACTTTCTTTAAGCACATACTGATGAAACTGTCACTTAATATTTTTTTCTTAAAGTCTACAAACACTCTACATTTATTCACTCTGTGATAGGGTTGGATCCTATATGCTACTTTTATTATTGTCCTGTAAATGGTTTAGTGCCTATAATTTAGGCTGTGTGTGTAGAATGGGGCATAAAGGAAATTACCTCTAAATTACTACTAGATTATAGTGATAAGGAAAACAGCATGCAAATTTGGCTTGTGTATTCATTTGCCTATAACGAATCAGAATTCCATTATGTTTGCATAAAAAAGAGAATACTTCAAAATGAGAAGATCCTGCCATGGAAAAGACGACTGTGTGGACATAAAGTGGAAAGGAGGGGAAATAACTCCCACCATGCAGCAGGACACCTTCAGCTGTGGGGTCTTTGTAATGCAGGTTTGATAGTTATATTTTCAATAATGAATGGTTAGCTGTTATGTGACAATTAGGTCAAAAACTCTTATTTTATTTTTTGGTGTAGATGGCCAAGTAAGTTGCACAGAACTTCCCCAACATCCCCTCCCAAATTGATATGGAACCTTCAAAAACACATGGAGCAACTGCGAAAAGAAATGGCTGAGGATTTACTAAAACTGTCTGGTATGTAATGACATTTAATTCAAAGTAAATGTCAATTCTTTATTTTATGTAGTTGTGTGGGACAACCATATGTTCCGTTCATGCCTATGATTTCAGAGGTCAACAAAGCAAACAACTGCTTCATGTGTGACACTGATAAAGAACCTGGATGTGGCCCAAAGACTGACTGGGTTAGTAACTTTATTTAACATGTTTATAATCTTTTGACAACATTGACGGCATGTAAGACAATTCATGATGTAACACAATGGATGGCCAATTCGTCATTTGTCATACTGCATTGATATTTGATATTATTTATAACGCGTTATGCTTTGTTTTGTTTTGATCGAATGTTTTGCCTGCCAACGGTGTTTCCATGTGCTGTGCCTCGGAATAAAGACAAAAGAGTTCAACAGAGTAAAGAACACAAACTGGAAGTGCTGTCTTTGTTGTTGAAAATGTATGCTATTCCCCACCCACACTGCAGAGGCTCTGAAATGTACATCAACCAGGGATAAAGAGAAAGTTAACAATGTGAAATGTTTCATACTTAATTGAAGTTAAATGTCTGTTGACATGTTGGAAAATATGAAAGGTCTACAGGTTTGTTTAATTTGTCAATATTACATTTTTATTCATTGGTTTACTGGCCACCATTACTGTGGCTACATGTTCAGTATATGTATTGACCAACAAACCCACTGCAGCCTACCTCACCAGCTCACTCTCCATCCCTGCTTTGGACAATTAATAACATGACTCTCGTACTTTGCCCTTTTCCTTTATGGTTGATATTAACGACGAAAGGAGATATTATCTGTCTCTCTTCTATTGTGTACCACTGTTAAATACTGTGGAAAAAGAAAAAACATGGAAAATAAGTACTTAGAACTACCAATTATTGTAGATAAATACTAAAGAAAATAATAAACACAACACTGGACTGAACCCCCTTAAATGTCAAACTAATATTAATGTACAACAATATAGAAGATACATGACAAGAGGTTATGCAATATGTGTGTATATCCACTGCATTCTTCTTAGGTGTGTAATTGTCATGACTAATGAGCTATTGCAACTTTGAAACTATGAAAAATGTACATTACACCGAGTGATTTTAGGGTAGTCAGCGGACATTCGGTCACATGACCAAGGAGCTATTGAAATGTTACATTTAGAAAAATTATTGTAAAATCATGTGAGATGAAAATAGACAAACTGACATGCTGACGAGACTGGACACGTCACGTGCGCGAGCGTCGCAAAATAAATGTCGAAATCCATGTTATTCAATTATTGCACCCACACTGCTCGCGCGCGTCAGCGACGCCAAGGGCTAAAATAGAACTCATTCCTATTTCTGACGCAAATCGCGGTGAAAGTCCTGTCTCTCCCATCTCCTCAATGGTTATACCCACGTGGGTGACTGAAAGACGAACTGTTTTGCCGGTAGTCGTGGTAATACAATGAAAGTTTAGATGCGATCACCATGTAAGTTAAACGATGAAAAAGTCTGGAAGGAGGGAGAGATGACTAGAAATGATTCGGTTGGCCGTTTTATGTGTGGATTAATTGCTGGAGTATAGGTCCATGTGCATTTCAGGTAAAATAACAACTCAATGTTTATATCCCAGGACAAATTAGCTAGCAACAGCAAGCTAGCTAAATCGGACAAATTAACGTTAGCTAGCAAGTGCAAGCTAACTAGCCAAATTGCCATACATGTTTAATGATTTTCAACCTATCCCCAAATTAACGTAATTGATTCAGAGTTTGTTTTGATATTTTAACCTGCGTGTCATGATCACGTTTAAATGTATGCACGATAGGGCACGATGGCACACACGCCCAGCCGGTTTGGGTTCCGTGTGAAGGGTGTGCAATGTGTAGGGCCACGGAGTGGACAGTCTGAATCTTATTTGAAGTCACTAGGTCACATGACCAAGGAGCTATTAAAATGTTGAAAAATGCAGGTAGAACCATGTGAGATGAAAATGGACAAACTAAAGGGTGTGCAATATAGAAGGGTAGTCAGTGGACATTCTGAACCTTGTTTGAAGTCACCAGGTCACATGACCAAAGAGCTATTGAAATTCTAAATTTTGAAAAATGAATGTAAAACCATATGAAATGAAAATGGACAAACTAAAGGGTGTGCAATGTGTAGGCCCACGGAGTGGACATTCTGAACCTGGTTTGAAGTCACCAGGTCACATGACCAAGGAGCTGAAAATGGACAAACTAAAGGATGTGCAATGTGTGTCTATGCCATCGGGTTAGCTACAACCAGTTTTGAAAGTGTTTGGAGTAATGGTTAAAGAGCTATTGAAATGTGAACATTTTGATTTGTCACTTTGTTGGTGGTCCCTAACTGCTGTTGGTGGACCTAAGGAAAACTACAGGCGAATATCCAACTTAAACTAACTTTACCTCGGTCAATGCCAGCTGACTTACTTTTCCACTGTCGAAGCACTGTTTTCTGAAGCATTGTGCCCCGACAAAAAAAGTGGAGCCGTTTGCAAATGGCGCTTCGTAGTATTCAATACCCTGAAGAAAGGTGAAGTATGAATCCACCCACACCCACTTATCACCTTATTCCCATCATTCTCCTGATCCTTCAACCAGAGCTCATATGAGACAGATGTTTCTGCAGATATATATATATTTTTTATTTATTTAATTTTTACCCCTTTTTCACCCCAATTTCGTGGAGAAAACACCGTGTATCCACGAGAGAAGTCTGTTCAGTGAAATACTGTTTCTTCAGTCAGATCCCTCATCTCCTTAGTTGTTGTAATTATGTTCCTATTTATCATTTGAGAAGCCTTTGCTGCCAAACGGGAGGTTGCGTCAATTGAACTGACTTCAACAAACGTGGAGTGACTGCACGGATGCCCTTTGATGATAATTTAAGTCCGGATAAACTTGCCTAGGCAATAATTAAACGTTGGGCAATTGATGTTGTTCATAACCACTTTGTAGGTGTTCTGAATTAACTCCCTGGGTTTACCGTCATGCTGTGTATGTTTTGTCAGGGCGTGTCATTTTAATTTGTTCGTTTTGAGCGACTCATTACTAAGCACTTCCCTGCACAAAACACATTGTGGGCGCTTCTGGTTATTTCTCAAAGTTTGTATGAAGCGAGCGAGTGAGAATGACAAGGCAGTGGCTGACAGCGCATCATCTGCTACTGAACCACAGCCCTGCAGCGTGTGGGTCGCGAAGTGATCTTCAATAAAACTGCAGAAAAAAATATCTCGTGAACAGCAAAGCACAAGGCATCTCCCTCCCACTCGCGCTGCTGGCAAATTGTGCAGAGACACAGCTGATAAGCAGAGAGCGCACTGAACAGAGTGCAGTTGCATTTGGCAAAATCAGTTCCAGTAATGAATGAAATAATTATACATTTATTCTGACGCGTCGTGACCCACCATTAGTGGTGGGCCCTTTAAAAAAAGTCTGGGTTAGACAAACATCCAGGTCCTCGTCAGAAGAGGACAAACACATAGTGCCGCTGTAGGGAGGAAGACAGAAAAGAGGAAACCACCAGATATTCAGTTAACTGGCTGTTAACAGGGTATCAGTGTTTACACGTGCACTTACTTGCACACCCGTAGAATGATGCCGGAGAGGATGGCTGATATTTTAAGTGCTCCTAACCAGCTGTGCTATTTTAATAATGTATAGCTAAGCTAAGGCTAGTTTTTTTCAAGCAGAAATTTGCATCCTGTTGCACAAACTCAAAACAGTTCTGGGACACTGTAAAGTCCATGGAGAATAGGAGCACCTCCTCCCAGCTGCCCACTGCAATGAGGCTAGGAAATACTGTCACCACCGATAAATCTACTATGATTGAGAATTTAAATAAGCATTTTTCTATGTCTGGCCATGCTTTCCACCTGGTTACCCCTACCCTGAACAACAGCCATCCACCCCCCACAGCAACTCGCCAAAGCCTCCCCCATTTCTCCTTCGCCCAAATCCAGATAGTTGATGTTCTGAAAGAGCTGCAAAATCTAGACCCTTACAAATCAGCCGGGCTAGACAATCTGGACCCTCTCTAAAATTATCTGCAGAAATTGTTGCAACCCCTATTACTAGCCTGTTCAACCTCTCTTGTATCGTCTGAGATTCCCAAAGATTGGAAAGCTGCCGTGGTCATCCCCCTCTTCAAAGGGGGTGACACTCTAGACCCAAACTGCTACAGACCTATATCTATCCTACCCTGCCTTTCTAAGGTCTTCGAAAGCCAAGTTAACAAACAGATTATCGACCATTTCGAATCCCACCGTACCTTCTCCGCTATGCAATCTGGTTTCAGAGCTGGTCATGGGTGCACCTCAGCCATGCTCAAGGTCCTAAACGATATCATAACTGCCATCAATAAGAGACATTACTGTGCAGCCGTATTCATCGACCTGGCCAAGGCTTTCGACTCTGTCAATCACCACATTCTTATCAGCAACTCAACAGCCTTGGTTTCTCAAATGATTGCCTCGCCTGGTTCACCAACTACTTCTCTGATAGAGTTCAGTGTGTCAAATCGGAGGGCCTGTTGTCCGGACCTCTGGCAGTCTCTACGGGGGTGCCACAGGGTTCGATTCTCGGGCCGACTCTCTTCTCTGTATACATCGATGATGTCGCTCTTGCTGCTGGTGATTATCTTATCCACCTCTATGCAGACGACACCATTCTGTATACCTCTGGCCCTCTTTGGAAACTGTGTTAATCTCTAGATGAGCTTCAATGCCATACAACTCTCCTTCCATGGCCTCCAACTGCTCTTAAACGCAAGTAAAACTAAATACATGCTCTTCAACCGATCGCTGCCCACACCTGCCCGCCGTCCAGCATCACTACTCTGGACGGTTCTGACTTAGAATATGTGGACAACTAAAAATACCTAGGTGTCTGGTTAACCTCTTACACTTATGGTGGCGCTATTTCATTTTTGGAAGAAAAACGTTCCCGTTTTAAACAAGATATTTTGTCACAAAAAGATGCTCGACTATGCATATAATTGCTACTGTTCGAAAGAAAACACTCTGACGTGTCCAGAAATACAAATATCTTCTCTGTGCGTGCCCTTTAACGTGAGCTTCAGGCAAAACCAAGATGACTTGGCATCCAGGAAATGACAAGGATTTTTGAGGCTCTGTCTTTCATGATCTCCTTATATGGCTGTGAACGCAAGAGGAATGAGTCTGCCCTTTCTGTCGTTTCCCAAGGTGTCTGCAGCATTGTGACGTATTTGTAGGCAGATCGTTGGAAGATTGACCATAAGAGACCACATTTACCACGTGTCCGCCCGGTGTCCTGCGCCGAAATTGGTGCGCAAAAGTCACCTGCCAGTATTTTTCCATGGGGCACAGACAGAGAAGCAAGCTTCCAAGAACTGCATGTCAATGAAGAGATATGTGAAAAAACACCTTGAGGATTGATTCCAAACAACGTTTGCCATGTTTCGGTCGATATTATGTAGTTAATCCGGAAAAAGTTTCACGTTGTAACACGGTGACTGCATTTTCGGTTCGTTTCGGTAGCCAGGCGCAATGTAGAAAACGGAACGATTTCTCCTACACACAGACGCTTTCAGGAAACACTGCGCATTTGGTATGTGGCTGGGAGTCTCCTCATTGAAAACATCAGAAGCTCTTCAAAGGTAAATGATTTTATTTATTTGGTTATCTGGCTTTTGTGAAAATGTTGCGTGCTACATGCTACACAAAATGCTATGCTAGCTTTGCATACTCTTACACAAATTAGTCAATTTCTATGGTTCAAAAGCATATTTTGAAAATCTGAGATGACAGTGTTGTTAAGAAAAGGCTAAGCTTGAGAGCAAACGCATTATTTTAATTTTATTTGCGATTTTCAGAAATCGTTAACGTTGCGTTATGCTAATGAGCCTGAGGCTTAGTCACAATCCCGGATCCGGGATGGGGAGTTTCAAGAGGTTAAACTGTAAACTCTCCTTCCAGACTCACATTAAGCATCTCCAATCCAAAATTAAATCTAGAATCGGCTTCCTATTTTGCAACAAAGCATCCTTCACTCATGCTGCCAAACATACCCTTGTAAAACTGACCATCCTACCGATCCTTGATTTCGGCGATGTCATTTACAAAATAGCCTCCAACACTCTACTCAACAAATTGGATGCAGTCTATCACAGTGCCATCCGTTTTGTAACCAAAGCCCCATATACTACCCACCACTGCGGCCTGTACACTCTCGTTGACTGGCCCTCGCTTCATACTCGTCGCCAAACCCACTGGCTCCAGGTCATCTACAAGTCTCTGCTAGGTAAAGCCCCGCCTTATCTCAGCTCACTAGTCACCATAGCTGCACCCACCCGTAGCACGCGCTTGAGCAGGTACATCTCACTGGTCACCCCCAAAGCCAATTCTTCCTTTGGCTGCCTTTCCTTCCAGTTCTCTGCTGCCAATGACTGGAACGAACTGCAAAAATCAATGAAGCTAGACTCATATTTCCCTCACTAGCTTTAAGCACCAGCTGTCCGAGCAGCTCACAGATCACTGCACCTGTACATAGCCCATCTGTAAATATCCCATCCAACTACCTCACCTTGTACCCCAGTATCTCTACTTGCACATTCATCTTCTGCACATCTACCATTCCAGTGTTTAATTGCTATATTGTAATTACTTCGCCACCATGGCTTATTTATTGCCTTACCTCCCTTTTCCTCATTTGCACATACTGTAAATATAATTTTTCTACTGTATCATTGACTGTATGTTTGTTTATTCCATGTGTATCTCTGTGTTGTTGTATGTGTCGAACTGCTTTGCTTTAATCTTGGCCAGGTCACAGTTGCATTTTAAATTTTTTATTTCAATATTTTTCAAAAGTTGTTTGTAACTTATTTAAAAAAACTTATTTTGTACATAATGTTGCTGCTACAGTCTCCTAATTTTCGAACTAAACAGCGAACAGTGATTACTCACCTCGAACTGGAAGAAGCTTTTTCCTTTAATGAGTCCGATGCAAAGGATATACTACTTTCTCGGGAACAGGCCCAAACCTGTCATTTGTGTGAAGAAAAGACTGAGAAGAAAGAAAATACAGAGAAAAAGGGGGTGGAGGTCGGGCTGCCTTCTGGGAATTCGTAGGTGAGCGAGTAAACCCCCACTGCCATCTGTTCTATTGGCCAACGTGCAATCATTGGAAAATAAGATCCTACCAACGGGACGTTAACTGTAATATCTTATGTTTCACTGAGTCGTGGTTGTTATGACGAAATGAATAACATACAGCTGGCAGGTTTATGCTTTTTTGGCAGGATAGAACAGCGGCCTTTGGTCATAAAAGGGGTGAGGTTCCTAAGTATATTTGTAAACACCAGCGGGTGCACGAAATCTAAGGAAGTCTCAAGGTTTTGCTCGCATATTTACCAAGAGAGATTTCATCTATATCCTTCGTAGCTGTCTACTTACCACCACAAACCGATGCTGGCACTAAGACCACACTCAGTGATCTGTATATGGCCATAAGCAAACAGCAAAACGCTCATCCAGAGGTGGCGCTCCTAGTGGCTGGGGACTTTAATGCAGGGAAACTTAAATCCTTTTGACCTAATTTCTACCAGCATGTTAAACGTGCAACCAGAGGGAAAAACCTCTAGACCACCTTTACTCCACACACAGAGACGCATACAAAAATCTCCCTCGCCCTCAATTTGGAAAATCTGACCATAATTCTATCCTCCTGATTCCTGCACACTCGTAAAAACAAAAGCAGGAAGCACCAGTGACTCGGTCAATAAGAAAGTGGTCAGATAAACCAGATGGTAAGCTACAGAACTGTTTTGCTAGCGCAGACTGGAATATGTTCTGGGATTTTTCCCATGGCATTGAGGAGTATGCCACATCAGTCACTGGCCTCATCAATAAGTGCATCGATGACATCACCCCCACAGTGACCGTACGTACATACCCCAACCAGAAGCCATGGATTACAGGCAATGTCCGCACTGAGCTAAAGGGTAGAGCTGCCACTTTCAACAAGCGGGACTCTAACCATGGAAGCTTATAAGAAATACTGCTATGCCGGCCTCCCTGGTGGTGCAGTGGTTAAGGGCGCTGTACTGCAGCGCCAGCTGTGCCATCAGAGACTCTGGGTTCGCGCCCAGGCTCTGTCATAACCGGCCGTGACCGGGAGGTCCATGGGGCAACGCACAATTGGCCTAGCATCGTCCAGGTTAGGGAGGGCTTGGTCGCGACTCCTGTGGTGGGCCGGGCGCAGTGCGCGCTAACCAAGGTTGCACGGTGTTTCCTCCGACACATTGGTGCGGCTGGCTTCCGGGTTGGATGCGCACTGTGTTAAGAAGCAGTGCGGCTAGGTTGGGTTGTGTATCGAAGGAGGCATGACTTTCAACCTTCGTCTCTCCCGAGCCCGTACGGGAGTTTTGGCGATGAGACAAGATAGTAGATACTACAACAATTGGACACCACGAAAAAGGGGGGGGAAGAAGTACTGTTATGCCCTTCACTGAACCATCAAGCAGGCAAAGTGTGAATAAAGAGCTAAGATTAAATTGTACTACACCGGCTCTGACGCTCGTCCGATGTGGCAGGGCCACGAGTCGCCCAGTGACACGAGCCTACCAGACGAGCTAAATTACTTATATGCTCGCTTCGAGGCAAGTAACACTGAAACATGCATGAGAGCATCAGCTGTTCCAGACGACTGTGTAGCCGATGTGAGTAAGACCTTTAAACAGGTCAACATCCACAAGGCTGCAGGGCCAGACGAATTACCAGGACGTGTACTCCGAGCATGCGCTGACCAACTGGCAAGTGTCTTCACTGACAGTTTTTGCAAGAAAAATGTCTCCTAGACAGTTACTTCTCTCCTTGTGAACACATCAACGTTGTTTTAGTACGATCCTGAACCTACGTAGGAACACACTAGGAAGTAAAGTGACCCTGGCCCATATCCACAAAGCGTCTCAGAGTAGGAGTGCAGATCTAGGATCAGTTTAGTGTTTTAGCTCATAATGAGTAACATTACATGGACAGAGGGGACCTGATCCTAGATCAGCACTCTGAGATGCTTTGTGAATAAGGGCCCAGGCAAGTATATATGTGCTCTCAACCAGCAGCCAATTTATCCATTGACAGAGGGTCATAAATCCATAACAGTAACATGTATGAGTCTTGCTGCCTGTCCCAGTCTAGTTTATACACCATGTTCCAGTCATTAGGTCCCAATATATGATGGAATGGCTGATGCTGAAGTCTTGTTTTCAGATCACAGTGCAATCTGTCAATCACTGATCTAACACTCCGTCACAGGCCAATCATGACGTCATCCCAATGCTGAAACACAGGATGGGGGGAAATCCCAGAAGTGTGAAACCATGGTAAACATGGATCTCAACGTGCCAATCACCATGGAAACCACGGGTCTCAAAGTGCCAATCACCGAGAATATATCAGGCTGACCTCTGACCCCTATCCTGGGAGGTTAACTCAAAGCAGCCTGGGTAAAGGCTGAAGCAGACTGAATATAAAGGCAGACACATAGTCATTTTCTTACATGCCTCACGTTGTCAGTAAGTGGTGGTCAACCACTGGTCAAAATACTAACATTCCTCTAGAGCAGGGGTGGGCAACTCCAGTCCTTGTGTGCCTGATTGGTGTCACATGTTTTCTCCATCCCTAGCAAACACAGCTGATTAATCAAACTGCAATCTAAACTGAAGATCATGATTAGGTGATTATTGGAATCAGGTGTGTTAACTGGGGCTGGGGCAAAACTGTGACCCCAATCAGGCCCTCGAGGACTGGAATTGCCCATCCCTGCTCTAGAGGCTGGAGAGTGGTGTCAGACAGACAGGGTACATCATCCATGACTAGGAGGATGAGACATCAGGCCATAGTGAGTTCTGGTCTCCTGCCACATGACACATTTCCCTTCTGAGGAAGTGATGACTCATAGGTCAGTGTAGTGACGTACTGTAGAGCAGAACATTATTCACACTGTAGTGTAGATAGAGCAGAACATCACTGCTGAGTGAGGGGGTCAGCTACAGTGTCATCATTAGTATGCTACATCATTGTTAATTCAGGGCAGCGGTATAATTAGTGGCAGCGGTATAATTAGAATGTTGTGGACATGGCTACTGAGCGAGGGGTCAGCCAGGTGACATCATTAAGAAGGGACAGCACTAGCTACTGAGTGAGGGGTCAGCCTAGTGACATCATTATGAATGGACAGCACTAGCTACTGAGTAACGGTGCTTTTAAGACAACTGGGAAAGATGAAAAAAAACGAGCTCAAATCATGGCGTCCGTGATCTTCAGGTCGAAAAGTTGGATCCAAGTCGGATCTCGTTTTTTCAAAGTTCCTGGTTGTCTTGAACCACTGAAGTCTGAAGTCAGACATTTCCGAGTTCCCAGCCTCGTGACATCACTAGCTACTGAGGGAGAAGGTCAGTTTAGTAGCATTATCAATAGGGTAGATTATAGGGAAAGTTGTTTTTCACTCCAGCTGAGAGGGACAATGCCCTAAGGTTTATGTACTCACTCACTGTTGTAAGTTGTTTTGGATAAAAGCATCTGCTAAACGGCATATATTATTTATTGTTATATTACATGCAGTAAACAGTTCATTGTCGATTTACAGGTTGCCTAGATGAAGCTGAATCTTGACTTGTACAGGTTATAGTTTGAACCCATGCTACTCTATTCTTTATCTAAGACAAAGAGAATGGCAGGGTACTTTTCTTATGGTTCCCCCTGTCTGTAGGACAACTGTAGCCCTCTGGTAACCCAGTTTCACAGCATTACAGTTGGGTAGCTGAGCCTAGACATCCATCACTGTCAGCTAACTGAGAGCCTCACCTCATCTACCTGTCAGACGGGATGAATAGGGACCTGCGGTGGGCAAGGTGTAGAATACAGACGATGTATGACCTGAGAGGAACCCCACTGTTCTATTTAAATAGATTATACTCCCTTCTATTCTATTATAATGAAATCGTTGAAGCAACTTTGCTTCTATTCTTTGTTATTATTGTTATGAGTGGTGTGTTGAATGGGTTTTCTATAAACTTGATTTGATCAAGTCATGATTTACTCATGTTCCTGAATTGGCAACATACAGGGATTATTATACTAACTACTTACACTTTATATGCTCAGTCATACTCATTAAGGCCTAGTCTAATTAGATTACTGTGTATCAAATGAATCACAGCTCATTCCCTGCCTTTGTGTCACAGTAAGGAAGACGATGTCACTGTAGTGCATTCTATTGGGTTATGATGATGGTGTAGCACCAGTAAAATTGCAGTATAAACATGCATGTGTATAGACATTCCTGGATTCCTCTCCTTCCATTCTTCTCTATTGGATCACCTTGTCTCTTCTAACAGTGTACATAACTGTGAGCATGCATTCACGCACACACAGACATACACATATGTGTCCCTGTGTTGAGTTTAAACCTGACCCAAAAGCCTGGAAGGGATAAGAGAGCCAAGCCTATGTGTTCGTAGTTTCAACCCTGCAGCACACACATACTTTCACACTCCAACTGATTAATCAGAGATGCAGCCAAGAGGCCCATGATCACTCTGGATGAACTGCAGAGATCTACAGCTGAGGTGGGAGACTCTGTCCATAGGACAACAATCAGTTGTATATTGCCTTTATGGAAGAGTGGCAAGAAGAAAGCCATTTCTTAAAGATATCCATAAAAAGTGTTGTTTAAAGTTTGCCACAAGCCACCTGGGAGACACACCAAACATGTGGAAGAAGGTGCTCTGGTCAGATGAAACCAAAATTGAACTTTTGGCAACAATGCAAAATGTTATGTTTGGCGTAAAAGCAACACAGCTCATCACCCTGAACACAACATACCCACTGTCAAACATGGTGGTGGCAGCATCATGGTTTGGGCCTGCTTTTCTTCAGCAGGGACAGGGAAGATGGTTAAAATTGATGGGAAGATGGATGGAGCCAAATACAGGACCATTCTGGAAGAAAACCTGATGGAGTCTGCAAAAGACATGAGACTGGGACAGAGATTTGTCTTCCAACAAGACAATGATCCAAAACATAAAGCAAAATCTACAATGGAATGGTTCAAAAATAAACATATCCAGGTGTTAGAATGGCCAAGTCAAAGTCCAGACCTGAATCCAATCGAGAATCTGTGGAAAGAACTGAAAACTGCTGTTCACAAATGCTCTCCATCCAACCTCACTGAGCTCGAGCTGTTTTGCAAGGAGGAATGGGAAAAAATTTCAGTCTCTCGATGTGGAAAACTGATAGAGACATACCCCAAGCGACTTACAGCTGTAATCGCAGCAAAAGGTGGCGCTACAAAGTATTAACTTAAGGGGGCTGAATAATTTTGCACGCCCAATTTTTCAGTTTTTGATTTGTTAAAAAAGTTTGAAATATCCAATAAATGTCGTTCCACTTCATGATTGTGTCCCACTTGTTGTTGATTCTAAACAAAAAAATACAGTTTTATATTTTTATGTTTGAAGCCTGAAATGTGGCAAAAGGTCGCAAAGTTCAAGGGGGCCGAATACTTTCGCAAGGCACTGTATGTCTATCTCTGAGAAACTACCCAGGAAAGGGCTGAAAATAGCCCATATTAATAAAGGTAGCCTTAGATATAAGGTTCATGAAATCAATAATTTGCTATCGGATAACATTCATATATTAGCCATTTCTGAAACTCACTTAGATCATTATTTTGATGATGCAGCTGTAGCAATACAAGGATATAACATCTATAGAAGAGACAGGAATGCTTATGGGGGAGGTGTTGTTTTATTTATATATATATATATATATATATATAAATAAATAAATTGGTCATACAATTTGATCTGATCTTCATCTAGATGACAATAATATACAAACACGGTCTGCTTAAACTAATAACACAAACAATTATATGTTTTCATGCCTTTATTGAACACACCGTGTAAACATTCACAGTCCAGGGTGGAAAAAGTATGTGAACCCTCGGATTTAATAACTGGTTGACCCTCCTTTGGACTAAATGTTTTCTGTAGTTGAGTATCATACCTGCACAACAGGCAGGAGGAATTTTGGACCATTCCTCTTTACAAAACTGTTTCAATTCAGCAATATTCTTGGTCATGCCACAGCATCGCAATCAGGTTGAGGTCAGGTTGAGGTCAGGACTGGGCTACACCAGAAGTCATATTTTCTTCTGTTGAAGCCATTCTGTTGTTGATTTACTTTTGTGTTTTGGGTTGTTGTCTTGTTGCATCACCCAACTTCTGTTGAGCTTCAATTGGAGGACAGATAGCCTTACATTCTCCTGGAAAACACCTTGATAAACATGGGAATTAATTTTTCCATTGATAATAGCAAGCTGTCCAAGCCCTGACGCAGCAAAGCAGCCCCAAACCATGATGCTCCCGGCACCATATTTTACAGTTGGGATGAGGTTTTGATTTTGGTGTGCTGTGCCTTTTTTTCTCCACACATAGTGTTGTGTGTTCCTTCCAAACAACTCAACTTTAGTTTCATCTGTCCACAGAATATTTTGAACATCCACAAGCTCTTTTGTGAACTTCAGACATGTAGCAATGTATTTTTGGACAGCTGTGGCTTCTTCCGTGGTATCCTCCCATGAACACCATTCTTGTTTAGTGTTTTCCGTATCGTAGACTCGTCAACAGAGATGCTAGCATGTTCCAGAGATTTCTGTAAGTCTTTAGCTGACACTCAAGGATTCTTCTTCACCTTTGAGTATTCTGCACTGTGCTCTTGCAGTCATCATTTCAGGATGGCCACTCCTAGGGATTCACATACTTTTTCCAACCTACACTGTGAATGTTTAAATGATGTACTCAATAAAGACAAGAAAAATAAAATAATTTGTGTGTTATTAGTTTAAGCAGCCTGTTTTTGTCTATTGTTGTGACTTAGAGGAAGATCAGATCAATTTTTTTGACCAATTTATGTAGAAATGCAGGTAATTCCAAAGGGTTCACATACTTTGTCTTGCCGCTGTAGTATTTGAACCCAGATCTGATTAAGTGACATACAGTTGAAGTCGGAAGATCAAGATTTGCTTAGAATTCCGTGGCATTATATTTTATATTATTTTATAGTATGAAGAATACAAACGATTTGAGGGTGTGCACACATGCAACTATTCTGTTTCTTATGCTGGGCATCATTCACAAGTGATAGGCTGATATTGTCACCCATCAGACTATTCTTGATTTAATCTTGTCTTTACATACAGTAAATAATATATGTATGACATTTGTTTTGATTAAGAATGGACCATTATCATGCACCTGTCTCGAAACAGGGGCAGTGGGGAAAAAATACATGTCTGTGTACTTAAAGAGTGAATGGAGGATGCTTTTCCTGCTTTTCCTGTGGTTCATTTCCAGCCAGGAAATGTTGTAAAGATAAACAATGTGCTTAATATTAGGAAAGTTGAGAAATGAATATAGTAGGCCTTGTCTATAGAAAGCTGAGGGGAATCTCCTCTTTTTAGTAAAGGCCATCACTCTATTTTCTCGTACAATTGTATAGCCTATAAAAACGTGGTGGTAAATGAGCTCATGGGCTCTCATGATTAGATTGATTAGATTTTTGGTTACATTTGCGTTGATGTCAGAGTGATTCGAGGGACAATAGAGGGCTGAGTACCAGGCAGTTAGAAGTTTGATAGGCTACTAATGACCATCAGCAGCATCAGAGCTTGGAGAATCCTAATTACCGTGACTAACCGGTCACATGGAATATGATGGCCTTCATGACTCGTGACTCGTACTAAAGTCACGGTAACAGCCCTACCTCTCTCTCCCCCTCCTTCATTCCTTCCTCTCTTTCCAATCTCCCTTCCGTGCGGCATCCCAAGCTTTAGAGAACCGCCACTAGATTGAACAGGATTCACCACACTTGAACTATTGTTACACACACACACACACACACACACACACACACACACACACACACACACACAAGCACACCACCCTGCTATTCAGAATAATACAAGACAATACAGTAGAGATATCTAGATTAGAGATATCCAGATTAGAGATAACAGACATACAACATACTCACATGTATCTGAGTTCTGACTCTCTTCTGACCAGCACATCTCGAATCCTGTCAATCTTGAACAGCTCTCCCTCGATGTCATCTATGGTGATGGTGGAGTCTGCCATGGAGACTATGTCCTCTTCTGATCAGAGAGAAGGACAGACAAACGTTCTGTTTTTTCTATTAAACTCCTTTCCAGTTCTACATTTTGGAATGATATGGATATGATAGAATAGGTAGGCAAACGTGTGCTCACGCGCAAACATGCTCACACACACACACACACGCACACACAGTTGGATTGGCACAGCAAAGTAACATTGTGACAAGATAAAGCTCGCATATGCATGAATATGGCTGTATCACACATGTCACACATATCACACATGTCCTACTGTAGCATCATGGATAAGGTAGCTTGGGACAAGATCATCTTCTTTGTATGCTGCCAAGCAAAACATTGATTTTGTCTGGTTCAATGCAGGCTAAGGAATTAAATTAGTGTTTGTTCCAGGATTAATCAAATACATACAGTTGAAGTCGGAAGTTTAAATACACCTTAGCCAAATACATTTAAACTCAGTTTTTCCACAATTACTGACATTTAATCCTAGTAAAAAATCCCTGTCTTAGTTCAGTTAGGATCACCACTTTATTTTAAGAATGTGAAATGTCAGAATAATAGTAGAGAGAATGATTATTTCAGATTTGATTTCTTTCATCACATTCCCAGTGGGTCAGAAGTTTACATACACTCAATTAGTATTTGGTTGCATTGCCTTCAAATCGTTTAACTTGGATCAAACGTTTCAGGTAGCCTTCCACAAGCTTCCCACAATAAGTTGGGTGAATGTTGGCCCATTTCCCCCTGACAGAGCTGGTGTAACTGAGTCAGGTTTGTAGGCCTCCTTGCTTTCACACGCTTTTTCAGATTGCCCACACATTTTATATAGGATTGAGATCAGGGCTTTGTGATGGCCACTCCAATACCTTGACTTTGTTGTCCTTAAACCATTTTTCCACAACTTTGGAAGTATGCTTGGGGTCATTGTCCATTTTGAAGACCCATTTGCGACCAAGCTTTAACTTCCTGACTGATGTCTTGAGATGTTGCTTCAATATATCCACATAATTTTCCTACCTCATAATGCCATCAATTTTGTGAAGTGCGCCAGTCCCTCCTGCAGCAAAGCACCCCCACAACATGATGCTGCCACCCCCATGCTTCACAGTTGAGATAGTGTTCTTCGGCTTGCAAGCCTCCCCCTTTTTCCTCCAAACATAACAATGGTCATTATGGCCAAACAGTTATATTTTTGTTTCATCAGACCAGAGGACATTTCTCCAACAAGTACGATCTTTGTTCCCATGTGCAGTTGCAAACCATAGTCTGACTTTTCAATGGCGGTTTTGGAGATGTGGCTTCTTCCTTGCTGAGCGGCCTTTCAGGTTATGTCGATATAGGACTCGTTTTACTGTGGATATATATAATTTTGTACCTGTTTCCTCCAGCATCTTCACAAGGAACTTTGCTGTTTTTCTGGGATTGATTTGCACTTTTCGCACCAAAGTACATTCATCTCTAGGAGCCAGAACGCATCTCCTTCCTGAGCGGTATGACGGCTGCGTGGTCCTATGGTGTATATACTTGGGTACTATTGTTTGTACAGATAAATGTGGTACCTTCAGGCATTTGGAAATTGCTCCCAAGGATGAACCAGACCTGTGGAGGTCTACAATTTTTTTTCTGAGGTCTTGGCTGATTTCTTTTGATTTTCCCATTATGTCAAGCAAAGAGGCACTGAGTTTGAAGGTAGGCCTTGAAATACATCCATAGGTACACCTCTAATTGACTCAAATTATGTCAATTAGCCTATCAGAAGCTTCTAAAGCCATGACATAATGTTCTGGAATTTTCCAAGCTATTTAAAGGGACAGTCTACTTAGTGTTTTAACTTCTGACCCACTGGAATTGTGATGATAATATATCTGCAAACAATTGTTGGAAAAATGACTTGTGTCATGCACAAAGTGTCCTAACCTACTTGCCTAAACTATAGTTTTTTTTAACAAGAAATGTGTGGAGTGATTGAAAAATGAGTTTTAATGACTCCAACCTAAGTGTATGTAAACTTCCGACTTCAACTGTACACAGCAAAAACTGAAAAACAGAGAGATATTCTTCTTTAAAAAAAATCTAGCCGGTGCCTAGCACTTTAGCTCTGTTGAAAACAATTCATTAAGTCACAAAATCCACGCTTTGGCAGCAAGTTGGAAGCTTCTTCCTCAGTCATTGTTATGAGAAACGTTGAAGGTAAAAACTTTTCAGTTTTTGAGTACAAAGACTTTTTACCAATTTCCCAGCGTGTGAGAAGCAGAGGTAGAAGAACTGTGTTCCTTGTAATTACTGTTGATGGTCTGAACCCATGGAGACTCTGGGGAACCATTTGAGAAAAGAGTTGACTCTCCGAGTGCTCTGGTGCAGACTAGCTCACACAGTGAGGGAGTTAGTGAGTAAATGAGAGAGACACTGAGCGAGAGAAAGAGAAGGTTTGCGTGCGAGTGAGTCTGCCTATGTGTGTCCTACCTCCCTCACCCTCTTTGAGCGGAATATTTAAATCACCAAGAAAAATAAGACTAAGTATGAACAGCTACTTGGGGTTTTACAATGGCGGCCAGACATCAGCACAAGGAAATACCTAACAGAATGACATTATAATAAATACTTATGTTTATGTCAATGTGCATTTCTTGAATTTATGCAGGGCACACCTTGCCAGGCCATTTCCTTAAGTTGCTTTATAACATTTACTTGGCTTTATACTACTTTGGTAACCAGAGTGTAATTACTACTGGTAGTTTACCATCCTTTACCTCTATTCCATCTAACCTGCTGTTACATAATGTGATCAGAGATAACCTTTATAAGCTTCGTCACATCTCAGCCGCGATATCTAACTCGTTTATCTGTCTGCCCCAAGCTGTTACCATCAAGCTTTGTTTTCCCTCAGTCCCAATAAATAGTGTGAGATGGAGCCAGTTCAAAGCATTTCAGCTTCAGACCCACTGCAGAATTTCAATCGAGCCCAACACTCTGCCATGAAATCAAACATTCCACTGCGTCCACTGTCCCAACTCCCTATTGCTTTCACAGATTTATGCCTACTTGTCGCACAAAAGAGAATTGTACATTTATTTACCATCTGATCCTAGATCAGTATTTCTTGATCAAACGTTCAACTGCATCCATTCTCCACAACTGCCTATTTATTTTCGCAGATTTACAAATTCAAGTCACAGAAAGAAAAACAGATTATACATGGATTTAACTTTATTTACTGATCCTAGACCTGTCAGAAAGACCAGTAATTCCTTGTTGAAGGCGTATTGAGGTATGCTGATGAGTGTCCTGTGTGCCAAAAGACTGTTAGCCTGCTGAGCTAAAGGAAGTCAGAGGTTCAACAGTTCGGTCAGTCTGCCTTCTCTTCCTCCGAGTCTCTTCTGAGTCTCGTCTGCTGGTGTCTTGGTTCCCTAGCGGCTAACTCTTCCCCGCTGTTGAGCTGCTCTGTGTTGAGCCCGACTAACTGAGACACCAGCTGGGCTGGGGATTGAGAAACCTCAAACCACCACCACTGACTGAACAGAGAATCTAATAGTCTCATTCTTCCTCCTGAGGGATGAGACTGTCTACTTTGATACTCTTTACCATGGCAAATACATACAAGATGTGTGTTTTGTCTGAAAGTCAATTGAAAATAAAGCAGAGAGAGAAGGGTAGGGGAGAGCGAGAGAGAGTTATCCTTTTCTCCTCCTCACACATAGGCTAGCCCCAGGGATGGAAGGCTAGACTGGGCTTGATGTGCAGAATCAGATATAACATCCTTTGAGAGAGCTGAAAGGAAGAGAAGAGGTGTATTCTAACTATCACCAGCGGTGCGTTGTTACATCTGCTCCTGCCACGCCCTCTACTGCTCATCCTGTGTCTCCTTGACCTGCCGCCACTCCCCCAGTACTCTCTCTCTCCCTCTGTGTGATTGTGTGGGTGGAGACAGGTGTGCTGGAGTCAGAGCAGATCCCCACCAGCTGCAACCTGTTCCATAATCAAGACCTCTACAAATACTCGGCCTGCCACTTCCACGCTGCCAGATCATATCTCTAATTGGTCAGTCTACGCTTCTAGCTGTTTGACACTGTTAGATCCTGTTATCCTGTTGTGCCTGTTTTCCTGGCCTGATGCTGTTTTCCTCTCCACTACAGTTCTGCCCGCTCTGACTCTGGTCCCTGTCTCCAGTCCCACGTCTCGTCATCCTGCTACTCTGTCCTGGATTCCCCTCCGGACCTGCTTACCCTGTCTCAACCCCTTTCACTCCAGCCTCAGCCTCAGCACCTGGTTTCCTGCAACCCGCCCGACCTTCCCCTGACCTGCACTCCATCTTCCCCCTGTGTTTCAATAAATACCTTGGTTACTTCATCCCAGTCTCCTCATCTGAGTCTGCTCTTGGATTCCCCTGTTCCACTCCGTGTAACATGCGTGGGTAAAATCACTTGAGGAAGCCAAGACCCTGTCGACTCATCCACAAAAAAAGTCATAATACAACCTATATAGCATGTACAATAACAGACAGTTACATGTAAGCTAGTTAATGTTTCTGACATTTTCGGTCCACTAAACAACTATTGATGTAGCACCACGGAGAGTCACCGCAAGTCACAAAGAAAACAGGAGCTGCCACCACTATTCCGGCACCATTTCAACTTCAACATCATCAAATCACCTCTGCTTAGTCTAATACAGTGACAACTCAAAGATACCAAAAACAACTTAGTCCAATCAATGTAAGCTAAATATGATGTGGCTGTCCATGGTTCTGATTTCTGTGTGTGTGTGTGTGTGTGTGTGTGCATGTTTGGGTAAGTAGAGAAACATGTTGACTCACCCTACTTGTAGAAAAAGCCAATGCCATCCTCCTCTCTTTGATGTTGATGAAACGTTCTATCACTCTGTCATAAAGTACATTCTTTTCATTTTTGTTGTCCTAGGCTACCTGGCTTAAATGCTTGCTCGCTAGCCTAACTTCAAACTTTGGCTAGTTAACATTATCTTTCTACATCTAGCTACATATTGAACTTGTATCAAATCAAATGTTATTAGTCACATGCGCCGAACACAACAGGTGTAGTAGACCTTACCGTGAAATGCTTACTTACAAGCCCTTAACCAACAATGCAGTTTTAAGAAAAATACCCCCCAAAAAGTAAGAGATAAGAAAAACAAATAATTAAAGAGCAGCAGTAAATAACAATAGCGGGGCTATATACAGGGGTTACCGGTACAGAGTCAATGTGTCAATGTGTGGGGGCACCGGTGTCGAGTTAATTGAGGTAATTATGTACATGCAGGTAGGGTTATAAAAGTGGCTATGCATAGATAATAACAGAGTAGCAGCAGCGTATGGGGGGGGGGGGGGTCCATTTGATTAGCTGTTCAGGATTCTTATGGCTTGGGGGTAGAAGCTGTTTAGAAGCATCTTGGACCTAGACTTGGCGCTCCGATACCGCTTGCCATGAGGTAGCAGAGAGAACAGTCCATGACTAGGGTGGCCGGAGCCTTTGACAAGTTTTAGGGCCTTCCTCTGACACAGCCTGGTATAGAGGTCCTGGATGGCAGGAAGCTTGGCCCCGGTGATGTACTGGGCCATACGCACTACCCTCTGTAGTGCCTTGCGGTCGGAGGCCGAGCAGTTGCCATACCAGGCAGTGATGCAACCCGACTCAGGTCAGGGGCACAACAATGTATGAATTAATGGTTGGATCAGAATTGCTGGCCTCCCGGGTGGCGCAGTGGTCTAGGGCTGTGCCACCAGAGACCCTGGGTTCGCGCCCAGGCTCTGTCGCAGCCGGCCGCGACCAGGAGGTCCGTGGGGTGACGCACAATTGGTCTAGCGTCGTCCGGGTTAGGGAGGGTTAGGCCGGTATGGATATCCTTGTCTCATCGTGCACTAGCGACTCCTGTGGCGGGCCGGGCGCAGTGCACGCTAACTAGGTCGCCAGGTGCACGGTGTTTCCTCCGACACATTGGTGCGGCTGGCTTCCGGGTAGGATGAGCGTTGTGTAAAGAAGCAGTGCGGCTTGGTTGGGCTGTGTTTCGGAGGACGCACGTCTCTCCCGAGCCCGTACGGGAGTCATAGCAATGAGACAAGATAGTAACTACTAACAATTGGATACCACGAAATTGGGGAGAAAAGGGGGTAAAATTTAAAATAAAAAAAATTATAATTATAATTATTGACCAGTACGGAGAAAAAATTAAAAGAACAGGTACAAATCCCTCTCTCTATCCATGGCCAATTTAGGAAAGGGACCATTTCAGCTAGCTGGCTAGCTAGCCAAAGGAGGACAACAAGACAACGAGATGCAGCAATTCAAGTTGTTTTATCAATGACGTATGCTCTCAATGGGATTTGAGAGCATACTTCTTTTTGTTGCGCCAGGACCATTCACAGTTGAGCTCGCTCAGTTTAGCTCAACGCTGATTGGGAGACCAGATGCTCGCTGGCTTACTTTGCATTTAATGCTACGGGTGGCAACAATGTCATACTCATTTGGACCAGACAGCATCAGATAGATGGCCTACACACAGAGAGACAGCGAGGCGCTGTTTTGCTCGCTCAGATGCTTTCTCCTGTGAGTTACATTCAGCCTTTTGCGAATTGACGGAAAATGATGAAACACAGAGAGACTAAAGATAAATTATGGTATGTTTTTTTTTGTCATTTTTGGGGGTAAGTCTGGCTTCCCTTGGCATCCATGAATACACACCATTGCTGACTAGGCTCTGTGACCTTTGGCTTGTATTGAGAGAGAAAAGAGACTTGATGACTATCAGCAGTGTATATTCACTCTTATCCCTTTGGCATCTGTCAGCATTGTATTGTGTACAAGCCTGAGACTCCCAAAGAGCCAAAGCAGTCAGTTTTCTCAGCCAGGCACAAAGGACGCATACTTAGTTATATGAATCTTCACAGAGACGCTCAGCTGTGTTACTACAGTATGACACACTTCCTGATGTGACCAGCTACGACAACGCTTACGTCAAGACAGCCATGGCACTTTCACTCCGGAGGGAGGGGTGGTCTCATCATAAAGACTGATTAGTGGACTCTGGATCGTAAAAACTTGCCAATGTTTCGAACTCCATTCAAGTAAACCTGACAACACTCCCAACATCTCCTGAAGTTCAAACCTCTCTATAACTCTATTGTCTTTAGTGTCTATTCCCATCCCTCCTCTGACCTACACTTCCTCCCTGTTAAGGACAACACCAGTGGCACGTTGGGATTTCAAAATGCCACAACAGGTTTCCCAAAAGCCATCAGTGAGAGGTTCACTGTGTACCCAGCCTCCGGCACCCATTACCTTGACAGCCATCATCACGTCTGGGGCTGAGAGGTTGGTCGGGTCTGGTGTAACTAGGCGGCATGTTCACACCCCTGCACTAAGGGAAAGAGATCGGTGTAGGGCTGGAGGGGGGTCATCCCTGGAGCTAGAGCTAGGGTCACTGTGAGAGTGCATAGCAGAAGTGTGTAATAGTGTGTGTATGTGTGTGTAATAGTGTGTGTGAGTGTGTGTAGAGAGAGAAATTAATAATAAAGACACTGGAAGAACAGTGATCCAATTCCTCTGCAGAGCTTCTCATGTTGAGACAACTTCTGTGTTCCAAACTCAATTAAAAAGTACACTACTACCTGGTTTTCAAACTTTAAAAGTTTGACTGCGGCTCACTCTAAGTCCATGTCTCTCACCCTCCCTAAGAGAATGTCTAGCACACTGTCACTGCCAATTGGAGGACACTGCTGGATCTGTTAGCCAACCATTGCACATTAGCATTCAGCATCCACATAGCATATGTAATGTAGCATAGAACAATGGATGTGACTCCTCTGAAGTCTAATTATTTTATGCTTCGAAGAGAGCTGCCACTGCGCGATTTAAACAAGGCCTCAATTTGCTGTCTTTCTTCTCCCCTCCCCCTATCCCTTATTTTATTCCCCCTCCATCAGCCTGGGTGGTTTTCTTCTTAAAGAGGTAGATATCACGCAGTGACGGACTAAAGGCTGGGCGGAAGGGAGGAGGAAGGGTAGAAGGAGGGAGGAGAGAGAGAGGATGGGAAGACCAGAGAGAGAGAGAGAGAGAGAGAGAAGAGATTCAGATTCCTCATTTTGAGGAAGTGCAGTAATAGCCTACAGGTACTTTGATTGAAGAGAAATAGAAGATAATGACTAAAACAATAAAGTGTTTAGTTACAAAAAAATATATAAATTATTCTCAACAAACAAACAATTTCCTATTCCTTTTGTTGTTGAAACATGAAAGCAAAAGGAGAATGACTCAGAGAATTGTTGATGTAATGATATCAATAGTGTGGGAACAGTGTGTCCTCAGCCTTGCAAAACTGACACTCACAGTGTTCTCTTCCATTCTCAATGTCCTGTTAAGTCTCATCAGCAGGCCATCATCTATAATTTGGGGTGCAATTTACTGACCATAATGGCGTACACCCTGTGACTGTACACATTATTCTAAAATGGACACACACGTTATTGAAACAATTCACTTATGGCTTTACATCACCTGCCATCACATGGTTGGAGAGTTACTTATTCAATAGAACCCAGAGAGTGTCCTTTAATGGAAGCTTCTCTAACGTCAGATATGTACAGTGTGGTATCCCTCAGGCCAGTTGCCTTGGGCCATTACTCTTCTCAATTTTTAAAAACGATTTGCCACTTGTCTTATAAGAAGCTACTGTCAGTTAAAGTCAGTGTCAGAATGGGTCATGAACAATAAACTGGCCTTAAATACATCTAAAACCAAAAGTATTGCATTTGGTTCAAAACATTCTCCGAGACCTAAACCTCAAATGGAGTTGTGCATTAAGGGTGTGACCATTGAATAAGTGGAAGAAGCTGAACTCCTAGGGGTAACATTGGATGGTCAGTTATCATGGTCAAGTCATATTGACACAGCTGTTGTAAAGATGGGGAGAGGTATGTATGTTATAAAAAGATGTTCTGTGTTTTTGACACAACTGTACTACTTCAGGCGCGGATCTTGATTACTGTCTGGTAATATGGTCAGGTGGAGCAAAGAAAGACCTATTAAAGCTGCAGCAGACTCAAAATAAAGCAGCACACCTTGTCCTTAACTGCACACTAACAGAACTAACGTCAACAACATGCATAATAGTATTTCATGTTTGAGGGTTTAGGAGAAATTGACAACTTCTCTTGTAGTTGCGGCAGGGTAGTCTAGTGGTTAGAGTGTTGGACTAGTAACCGGAAGGTTGCAAGTTCAAACCCCCGAGCTGACAAGATACAAATCTGTCGTTCTGCCCCTGAACAGGCAGTTCCTAGGCCGTCATTGAAAATAAGAATTTGTTCTTAACTGACTTGCCTAGTAAAATAAATAAAAATATACTTTTTAAGAAACATTTGTGTGTTTAAAATGCCTAAACATTTGAATAATCAATTTGCATACACTTCAAACAGACATACACTGTACATACCGCACCAGACACACCACTATGGGTTTCTTCACTGTACCCAAACTAAAAACAGATGTAATGCGTCACTCAGTTACAGTGCCTTCGGAAAGTATTCAGACCCCTTGACTTTGTCCACATTTTGTTACTTATTCTACATTTGATTAAATAAAAACAATATCAGAAATCTACACACAATACCCCATAATGACAAAGTGAAAACAGGTTTTTGGATTTTTTTGCAAATGCATTAATAATAAAAAACAGAAAAACCTTATTTACATAAGTATTCAGACCCATTGCTATGAGACTCGAAATTGAGCTCAGGTGCATCCTGTTTCCATTGATCATCGTTGAGATGTTTCTACAACTTGATTGGAGTCCACCTGTGGTAAATTCAATTGATTGGACATGATTTGGAAAGGCACACACCTGTCTACATAAGGTCCCACAGTTGTCAGAGCAAAAACCAAGCCATGAGGTCGAAAGAATTGTCCGTAGAGCTCCGAGACAGGATTGTGTCGAGACACAGATCTGGGGAATTGTACCAAAAAAATTCTGGAGCATTGGTCCCTAAGAACACAGTGGCCTCTATCATTCTTAAATGGAAGAAGTTTTGAACCACCAAGACTCTTCCTAGAGCTGGCCACCCGGCCAAACTGGGCAATCGGGGGAGAAGGGCCCTCTAGAGTTTCTCTGTGGAGATGGGAGAAACTTCCAGAAGGACAACCATCTCTGCAGCACTCCACTAATCGGTTATTTATGGTAGAGTGGCCAGACGGAAGCCACTCCTTAGTAAAAGGCACATGACAGCCTGCTTGCAGTTTGCCAAAAGGCACCTAAAGACTCTCAGACCATGAGAAACAAGATTCTCTGGTCTGATGAAACCAAGATTGAACTCTTTGGCCTGAATGCCAAGCGTCACGTCTGGAGGAAACCTGGCACCATCCCTACGGTGAAGCATGGTGGTGGCAGCATCATGCTGTGGGGATGTTTTTCAGTGATAGGGACTGTGAGACTAGTTAGGATCGAGGCAAAGATGAATGGAGCAAAGTACAGAGAGATCCTTGATGAAAACCTGCTTCAGAGTGCTCAGGACCTCAGACTGGGGCAAAGGTTCACCATCTAACAGGACAACAACCCTAAGCACACAGCCAAGACAACGCAGGGCTGGCTTCGGGACAAGTCTCTGAATGTCCTTGAGTGGTCCAGCCAGAGCCCGGATTTGAACCCGACCGAATATCTCTGGAGAGACCTGAAAATAGCTATGCAGGCAACGCTCCCCATCCAACCCGACAGAGCTTGAGAGGATCTGCAGAGAAGAATGGGAGAGACTCCCCAAATACAGGTGTGCCAAGCTTGTAGTGTCATACCCAAGAAGACTCAATGGTGTAATCGCTGCCAAAGGTTCTTCAGCAAAGTACTGAGTAAAGGTTGTGAATACTTATGTGAATTTGATATTTAATTTATATTTATTTTTTATTAGCAAACATTTCTAAAAAACTGTTTTTGCTTTGTCATTATGGGGTATTTTGTGTAGATTGATGATGGGAAAAAACCATTT